>NC_061512.1:132457999-132496020 GCF_022539505.1 Lolium rigidum
GATGTCTACGGGTGCTTCTATTCTTGTAGACAGTGTTGGGCCTCCAAGAGCAGAGGTTTGTAGAACAGCAGCAAGTTTCCCTTAAGTGGATCACCCAAGGTTTATCGAACTCAGGGAGGAAGAGGTAAAGATATCCCTCTCATGCAACCCTGCAACCACAAAGCAAGAAGTCTCTTGTGTCCCCAACACACCTAATAGGTGCACTAGTTCGGCGAAGAGATAGTGAAATATAGGTGCTTGCTGGCGTGTGGTTGATGGTGGTAATATTGCAGGAAGTAAAGATGCAGTAAAACAGTAAACAAGCAGCGGTAGCAGTATTTAGGAACAAGGCCTAGGGATCATACTTTCACTAGTGGACACTCTCAACATTGATCACATAACAGAATAAATAGATAGATGCTAGACTCTACACCCTCTTGTTGGATGATGAACACCACTAACTGTGTAGGATTACACGAACCCTCAATGCCGGAGTTAACAAGCTCCACAATATTCAATGTTCATATTTAAATAACCTTAGAGTGCACGACAGATCAACATAACCAAACCAAGTACTGACATAGCATGCACACTGTCACCTTCACGCTACGAAAGGAGGCATAGATCACATCAATACCATCATAGCAATAGTTAACTTCATAATCTACAAGAGATCACAATCATAGCCTACGCCAAGTACTACACGATGCACACACTGTCACCATTACACCGTGCGGGAGGAATAAACTACTTTAATAACATCACTAGAGTAGCACACGGATATATTGTGATACAAAACACATTGCAATCATAAAGATATATAAATAAGCACTTCACTATGCCATTCATAACGGTGAATAAGTATTACGTGAAATTGTTATCACCGGAATTTGACCGAGTCGAGAGGTGGGCCGCGATCAAGATGGGTTTGAAGAATATACATGGAAGAAATACGTGAATCGGCCTTGTGTACCAAGTTTGGGCTAATTGCCCGTGTATCTGTACCATAGTAGGATACGTGTCTGTTAGGAGTTAGAGTTTTACCCGTGCACGGTTAGGTGCGCGCCTGAATTAGAAAGTCCCTCGGACTATAAATATGTATCTAGGGTTTATGAAATAAACAACAACCAACGTTCAACACAAACAAATCTCGGCGCATCGCCAACTCCTTTGTCTCGAGGGTTTCTCCGGTAAGCACCATGCTGCCTAGATCGCATCTTGCGATCTAGGCAGCACAAGCCTACCTACGTTGTTCATGCGTTGCTCGTGCTGAAGCCTTTTTGATGGCGAGCAACGTAGTTATCGTAGATGTGTTAGGGTTAGCATTGTTCTTCGTATCATATGCTGTCGTAGTGCAACCCTTATACATCTAGCCGCCCTTACAGCCTATCTTAGGTGTAGGGCGGCACCCCGCTTGATCATAGTTTAGTAGATCCGATCCGTTACGGTTGCTCCTTGTTCTTCAAGGATTAGTTTAACATCCGCAATAGTTAGGCCTTACAAAGGGTTGGAGGATCCAGCGGCGTGTAGGGTGTAGTTTGCTAGCCCTAAATAGGATGTTCCGGGGATCAACCTCGTGTTGGTTTTTAGGCCCCGTCTAGGATCGGCTTACGATCACCGTACGCGAGCGCGAGGCCCAATCGTGAGTAGGATGATCCGATTATGCGGTGAAAACCCTAAATCGTCGTAGATCGCTTTAACTTTATCTTGATCAAGCAGGACCACCATATATTCGTGCACCTCGTACGAATCATGGGTGGATCGGCTCTTTGAGCCGATTCACAGGATAACCTGAGAGCCGATCGAGGCTCGTATTTAACGTTTACGTGTATGCCATGCAGGAAACTAAGCGAGGCATCATCCAACACCTTCCCGACCAGGTATAGGTCAGGTGGCACGCCCTTGCGACAGCATCGGACGTGTGACCGGAAGGCTTTGCGGGCCGTCGCTCCGAGGGACCGGGGCCAGCCGCAGCCCTAGTTGTTCCCGGCTCTACGGTGTTGCCGGTCGCTGCCCGCCGGTGGGTTTCTGACCGCAACACATTCGGCACGCCCGGTGGGACAATCTTCGACATCCACCGCATCGCCATCTACATCCGAGATGGCGGAAAGCACTCCGGTCAAGTACGAGGATCTGCCTGACGAGCTCAAGAAGAAGCATGACGAGATCAAGGCAGTCCTCGAAGCCGAACTCATCGGCTCTTTCCACGAACCCGCTCCCATGGCGTCGGGTGGAAGGGGTTCTCACCGAAGGCGCACTCGATGGAGTGGACCTGTCCGCCCCGTCGGAAGAACGCACCGGGTCGCTGCGTCGGGAGATCAACTACATGGTGGCTCATTCGCTGCACCGCCACTCGAGAGCCTCGGTGAACACTTTGGAGCGTGTCGCTCGCGCGTGATCCAGAAATCATGAGCCATCGGTATTCTCCGTCGGGACCAGCTCTGGGGACTTACAAAGGAGAGATGCCACTCCAGTCCCATCCACCGCTGCCGTTCGCGTTGGCAGCACCGGAAGTGCCGAACTCATCGGCATACGTCATCTACAAGATTGGTGGTGATCCTAGTGACTACCAATTCCTACCTGAGGCGCCCAAGGAGATCCCGCACGGATACGCGTGCGCATACGTACCAGACGGCAGTACCTGGGCACTCTCGAACCAGGCTGCGATAGCGAGGGCCTCCGGAACAGCCGGGAGGAACGTCGGGAGCAGATCTTGAGAAGCAAACGTGGCTAGCTAAGTACGCCACTCCGACGAACCTCCAGAGCCCAGCTCCTGCAGTTGGCTCAGAACTGGAAAAGCAAGCATGGCTGGTTAAGTATGCCACCCCGGCGAATCTTCAGGGTTCGACACCTTCAGCCATCACCGCGGATCAGATTTGTACAATTCTTAAAGATCAGTTCGGCATGATGCCGAAAAGGAAGACGTTCGGCTATACCAAGCCGTACCCCAACGAGTACGAATTGATCCCGCTACCACCCAAATATCGGCTCCCGGACTTCACAAAATTTAGTGGATCAGATGGTTCCAGCTCCATCGATCATGTGAGCCGATATTTGGCACAGCTGGGCACGATCTCAGCATCAGACGAGCTGCGTGTGAGGTTCTTCGCACGGTCCCTCACGGGATCGGCTTTCGGGTGGTACACATCGCTGCCACCGAATTCAATCCGGACTTGGAAGCAGTTGGAAGAGCAGTTCCATGAGCAGTATCATTCAGAGGCTTCCGAGGCTGGTATTGCCGATCTAGCACAAGTACGACAGAAGCGCGGGGAAATAGTGTCAGAATACATTCAGCGCTTCAGGACCATTAGGAACCGATGCTATTCGGTTCACGTAAGTCAAAAAGAAGCAGTCAAGTTGGCGGTGGTGGGTCTCTCATCATCGATCAAGGACGTGGCCTCCCAAGCAGACTACCCTTCATTGGCGCACATGGTGCGAAGGTCGTCGGCATATGAACAGGCGCCACCCGGATGTTTACCAGGACAAATTCAAGCGTGCGGTGGCCCTGGTTGAGGCGGACGAGGATGAAGGCGCTCGCGGGAGATCGAGAGGTAGCAGTGGCTGAATGGACTCGAGCGGCAGGCCCCGTGTCCCGCAAATGGGTGAAGCCACAAGGCCCTCCAAAAGGGTTCGACTTCGACGTGACCAAAACCGAGCGGATTTTCGATCTCTTACTCACGGAGAAGCATATAAAGGTACCCGAAGGCCACAAGATTCCTACGGTGCAGGAGCTGAACGGAAAGCCATACTGCAAGTGGCATAACACGTTCACCCACACCACTAACGACTGCAGGGTGTGGCGTCAACAGATCCAAATGGCGATAGAAAAAGGACGGCTAATTTTCAACCAGTACGCCATGAAGGTCGACACACACCCCTTCCCCGCCGTTAATATGGTGGAGTATACTTACCATGGAGGGTGCCATCCAGATTTCTCGTGCAATATCAACATGGTAGGACTTGGGCACCACTCTGGTAAGGACGGAGATGAGGGAAGCTGCTCTCATAGCAAAGACACAGAGGAAGCTGCTCCACGCGATCGGCTCCGCCAAGACGGCAAGCGCTACGTCACAGAGGGAGAAGTGAAGAACATAAGACATCAACGACCTATCTCTGATCACCTCCTCAACAAGTATGTGAGTCAGTATGACCAACGCCGGCGATACAGCGACGATGATGAAAAAGATCTTCTGGCTAGGGACGATAGGAGACGTCGTCGGCATGATCACGACGAGGAGCGATACGAGCGCCACGCCAAGGAAAAGTCGAGGGAGCAAGACGACGTGGATAGGCACTGGGACTGCCCCTTCTTCAGACACTGCTGGGATTCAGGAATGAGCCGATTGCCTACAATCGGCAATCGCCCGAATGCAAACAGAAGAAGAAGGATGCATCTAACGTGTCTGTGTTCAAGCGTCTAGGGCCTCTCCCGCCTCGGGACAAGCATGCTGAGTCCGCTCGGGTGGAAGATCTCGAGGAACTAGAGGACGATGAGGAAGAAGACAAGTATCATCGGCCCGAGTGGTGCCCCGATGGGCTCAGCCGTTCCCAGAAGCGAAGGGTTCAGCGTCTACGTGGGTTAGAGGAAGCTGAAAGATTATACCTGCACACGTTGAGGAAGGCACGGCCTGATCTGGCCGCCAAGATTCAGCGAACCCTGGACGAAGAAGGTCGGCCACAAAGAAAAGAGTGGCGCCCCAGACAAAAGAAAGCCGATGAAGAAACATCGGCTGGCACAAACATGGTGTTCATCCTTCCAACGGAGTTTACTACTCGAGGATTAAACGATGCACCAATGCCTAATACAGTGGGATGGAGATGAAGTAGAAGTCGTCCACGCAGATGATTCAGCCGAGATTTCGACGGCTGGCATGAACGTTTGGGAGACATCAGGCCAAGAGCCACTCTCAGGCATCAATTTGGACGACTGCGAGCGCATCGACGTGACAAAGAACGGGGTTAGGCTGGTTTTATCCACCGGACTGACCGTGTAACAAGAGCAACATCGATGGACAAATGTGGCGATGCCGATCCAGGAGATCGGCCCCAAGGATTTATGGAGGAACATTACAAAACCTTCATTGAGCAATGCAACGTGGAGGCCGATTCCAGCAATCGGCCAAAATTATCCTCACTGTACATTCTACCTGGGTTCAACATCCGATCCAACAGAGAATACCTGAAGAGCCGATACCATCAAGTCCCTTGAAAGAATCGGCTCGGGGGGCACCCAGGTGGATAAAACACGAGGATATGCAGTAGGAGTGTCTTGCAAATGCCCAGCAGCCCAAGATATTCTTTGATGATGGGTATTGAAATATGGGGGCCGATACATAAATCGGCCGTAAAAATTCAAAAAAAATTTAAGCACAGCCGATGCAGCAGACATCGACTTAAGGATAGAACGCCGATGCATGACCATCGACTCCAGAGGTACAACTGTTATAAGCAGAGATTCAATGGAATGCCAAGTATTCGAGTCCGCAATATCAGCTGGGGCGGTTTGAGGGATCATGACCCTGACCAATGCCAAGAGCAGCCTGGAAGTGCAGATCAGGTTAAGGATGGATTGCATCAGATCCGCCAAAGGAAAGGAGCCGATCTGACCAGCAAGGCGCAAGAAGTGGACTGAAGAGGCTCGGGGGGCAGCTCACCCTGAAGTTTCTCTGCTCTGGGGAGCCGATGTTGTTGAAATCGGCTGGCTACGCCATGATTTGAGGCCAATGGCGGCACATTTGGCTGACTCGCCTTGATTAAGGCTCGGGGGGCAGCTCGCCCTAAAAATCTTTGCTCTGGAGAGCCGATTTGGTTGGAATCGGCTGGCTCTACATCGCAACTGTTCTGAAGAGTGGCCTGTCTCGCAGATTATCATGAGGAACTGATGCGTTTCCATCAGTCATTAAGCATTGATTGGGCCAACAGTCGACAAAGTCAGATGAGGAAAAATCGGCTAAATCAGCATGAAAGAAATCGGCGAAATCAAGTTAAGGGAAATTCTTCATTAATATTGGGATTTCTTACAATGAAGAGCCGACTGCTCAAAGAAGAAAGGAAGAACAAAAGAAGAGCCGATTGCTCAAGGGACTACTAATCCTACATAACTACTCCTCGCTAGCATCATCATCGGCATCGCCATCGGCGCTACTGCCGGAGAATTCCTCACCGCTGCTGCCCCAGTCGTCGGCCGGAGCTTCCTCCTCCTCGTCATCATCATCATCCTCGCTATCCGCCCAAGAGCGGAAGCGTTTCGTCGGAGGGTACCCAGCGGAGGAGGAGGAATCATCTTCCTCCTCCTCCTCTTCTCCTTCCTCGTCGTCATCGTCGTCCTCGCTGTCCGCCCATATGCGGGAGCGCTTCTTCGGCGGGAGCCTAGCGGAGGGGGAGGACTTGGTCTTCTCTGCTTCTCCTTCTTTCTTCTCCTTGTCAGAGGAGATGGGGTTCGCCCCGGAGTGGAGGTCGTCCTCTTTCTTGTTCTTCGGCGACGATTGGAGGGGGAGGCCTGAGGGGGAAGAGGAAGAGGAAGACATGGCTGCAGGGGAAGAGGGTTTTTGGGCGCTGGTGGACAGAGCAGAGCAAGGGGATGGAGTGGTGAACCGTTTGGCACAGATAAATAAAGGGAGTGTAGTGGAGATTTAATGCCATGACGGTTCTCGAGGATGTGATGCCGAAATTGTCAATTCATACGGAGAAGCCCGGGAGGCGAGGCGTAATGATGGAAGATTCGCGGCGGTTACGCTCTCGCCACGACATGACCCGACGAAAGAAAGCATAATGATTTTGGAAATGTCATTTCCAAAACCAGGGGGGCATGTGTTATCACCAGAATTTGACCGAGTCAGAGGTGGGCCGCGATCAAGATGGGTTTGAAGAATATACATGGAAGAAATACGTGAATCGGCCTTGTGTACTGTGATGACCCAGCGTACCACTGCATGGTGTAGTACACAAGTCGTTGACATAACACAAGTGAAACACCGTTCCACCCATATTACATCTCTCAGAGTGGTACAACAGAAACATATGCGAGTCCAAGGTATGTCTATAGAAGTACACACGAGTCGTTTACATAAGATCAACACAACCTCCTACTATACGGTGAGGTAAAACTTCAAATAAAGCTCCGGAAGAACGACTCGTAATCTATATTATTGCTAACTCAAGTTCAAGAGCTACTTGGCTTGCTATAGAAATCTAGCTACTTAGGTGCTAGGATTAGGGAAAGGTTCCCTTCTATTACTAGTCTAGGTTTCCATTATAGCTGATGCGAAGTTGACTCCATTGACTTCTTTGATTGGATTCTTCATCTCGTTGCGGTTGACTCCTTTGTCTTCGAGTTCCACGGTAGTTTCTCCTTCGGTGCCTTGCTCTAAGAAGGGGGTTCAAACGAGATAGAATGAGTACGAGCGTACTCGGCAAGTTCATATTAGGAAATATGTGTATCATGCACTAGCTACAGCCATAGACCGAGAAAGTCATAGGCCAATGCAGGTTTTCATAATCATTTCTTCAAAAGGTTTATTTTATTCCGAAAACTATGCCCGTCGGTCTTCACGGAGTTGACCAGAACTTCGTGGAGTTCCTTTCCTGCCGCGTTCGCAGTTCCCTTCCCGGAACAGGGAGTGACGAGTCACAATTCGAGTATCCTCTGCAGAGGTGCGTTACTTTTCCCATAAGAGACCTTATCCTTGTTGCCAACCGAGGCGTTAACTTTCCCGTCCACACTTCCTTTGGTGTGAGGCCAGGTGTAAGATCCAAGTCCACACCGCCTTCTCCGCGACTCGCAAACCCACCCTTTTGTCCGACCCTACACCTCCAGTAGACTTCCCCGATAATACGGCTTTACTCATGGTGTACTCCGGACAATCCCTCATAGATCGAAGAGATTAACATCACTAATGGATGGGGATTTAAAAGGATTTCCCAACCTATTGCGGCGATGCCTCCAGCACCCCACCGTCTCTCCGATCCGTTGGCGTGCGTAAGGGAAAAGATACAGCTGACTTCCCAGAGCCATTATAGATCTTATGGTCAACGCGATATGTACGGCGCTAGAATCACTGGACGGCATTGGTAATTAATCCTAGGGTGATATAACCCATGCAATGGAACCTCCACCATATCAACACATACCATGGTTCCATTGCCCACCACATAGTCATATTCATAATTGTAAAATAATACTTTGCTTTTCAATGCATGAGTGATAAGTATAGTACTTTGCATATAATTTGATAAAAATAATCAAATGACATGAGCAAGCGATGAACTTGCCTTTCTTGACTGCAAGATTATGCAGGCAAAAGCTTCGATACGTGATAACTCCAAATTCTGAAATACCATCATCGTCCGGTAAGGACAATGTTTAAAGAACTGGCAAAGATGCTATAATGCATAGTATGAGATGCAATCGCCCCGAGCGTAAGCTAACCTTGATGATTTAAGATATGTGAGTTGTAAAGATTTCTTTAGGGTTGGTTGCACTTTTAGAATGGTTCTCAAACAAGGTTCTTATTAGGGTTTGGTTATATTAGCATCATAATCAAGTGATATAAGACATCATAACAATCATACACATAAAGAATAGTAGTGGAATAATATGTGAAGAACAGTTGTCAATTTTAAGTTCTACAGGACATGGTTGAGGATTACTTATACTATACTTCAAAAGAATAACTTTTGAAGAACATGTTGTTTAAGAAATAAGAAGTATTTCAAAGAAGGATTAGGGCTTCTAAGGTTTGATTGACATTTGTACTTCAAAAGAATAACTTTTGAAGAACAGGTTAAAATAAGAATATGAACTACTTTAAATAGAAGCTAAGTGCTATTAGGGTTTACTAATAGGACTGGTTGGTGCTTAAGTAGAAGTGATCTATATGTAGCAAGTATTAGTAGGTTTATTACTATGGTTTCTCCTAAGCATCATATCAAAGGATGGTTATCAAGGTGTTGCTATGAGTTAGGGTTTACTATGACTTCATATTTGCTTTACCAAATAATCTCTAATAGTTTCTAAGCTAAGTGGTTTATCATTTCCTAAGTAAGGTTTAGTTGGATAGGAACATGTGATGTGATTTGCTATACAAAGTTGATACTAGGGTTTATCATTATGGTTCTACTAGGGTTTAATGATTGAGGTTGATCCTAATGGTGTGGTATATAGGATTGATGATCAATGGTGCTAACATGGGGTAACAAGCTAGGGTTTATACCTAAGTGGCACTAGTGAATCATATAGGTTTTAATTAAGAATAGGAACATGAAATGATAATCTCATGTGACTTGGTTTTATGCTAGTGGATCATAAGCATGCATTCAATTGTTGCTTATTAGGGTTCTATATGTTAAGTAAATCTCACATGATCACATGGGTTAAATCCTTAGGGTTTTAGGTTTGCAACTACTATGGATGAACACATGAAATAATGAAATCAAAGTCTTACTAAATTGAAACTAGGGTTTCTAAGTTATGGTACAACTCCTAAAATGATGTTTGGAAATATAGGTGTGGTAACTAATTACTTTGAATCAAAATTAGTAATGGTTTGACATTTTATTAATTCTCACAAGATTTAATGATTAGAGTAACTCCTATTTAGGTTTTAATTAAGAATGAGAGTTTAATAATTGTTATTAGGTTTTAAAATATTTAATTTGTTAACTTAGGAATTTTTTAGTAAATAAGTTTTGATTTACCAAAATAATATTGGCTTATAATATTTTCTTGAGTTATTACTATTTAAAGAAAATGGTAAATGGTAATTTGTAAATTAGGGTTTATGAATTACCACTAATAATTAAGTTAATGCAATTATGGTAAATAAAATTAATTTTAACATTTTACTTAGTTACTTGAATAGTTAAAATTTAATTTTTCAAACTTCACAAATTATTGAATTCAAATTGTATTTTAAATAATTGAAATGGCATAATTAATAAGGTTAGAAATAAGTGAAATTTTATTTTGACACACATTTTTGTTTTATATTTTATTTGAATAGAGTTTATTTTTGTGAGCATTTTGATATATTATTCATATTTTTCTGAGTTGAAATGGATTTTATTTATTTTGGCAAAGTTTCAGTATTTTCCTGGAATTAAATTAAAGCAAAAATACTAAACGTACCGATTCAGATATACACACAGAGACTGACGAGTGGGGGCCAGGTACACGTCGACTGCCACGTTGGCGTGGACAAGTCAAATACTACGCGGGTCCTACAGGCCATGTTGACCTCGCCGGCGGCTTGACGCCGGCGGCCAGCGCACGGCGGCGCTGCCGATTTATGGCCTCCCGGGATGGGCTACTGGAGGTTTCCGACTCGCCTTGATTCACTGAACACGATGGCGTGGTCGCCCTACTCAGGGGATCACCGGAGCAGCGACGGCGAGCATGTGCTGCGGCGGCTCAACTCCGGCGAACTCGGGAAAAATGCTATGGTGGATCCTAGGATGCAATAGATAGCTCAGAGGAAGCGCAAGCTCACCCTGGTGCTGACGGTGTGATCGGCTCCGGCGATTGTCGACGGAGACGACCATGATTGGAGATTCCCCGCGAACTGCTGCGGAAGGGATCGATAAAATTGCATCGATTCGTAGCCCCCTGGACGATTGCTTGTGCCTAGATGCTCCTCTTGACGAGGCGCTCCTCCTCGACCACGCGCCGGAGGCTGAAGTGACCTCCTCCGCCGTGTTCTTGATCGACGCCCGCGACAGAAAGTGGATGATTGTGGAAGATAGCGATGGATTGAGGGGAAATGGAAGGGCAGCGAAGAACTAGGGTTCTACGGCGAAGCTACTGGTAGTTTTATAGAGCTCGGCGAGGCTTCTACCGTAATTTCATCGACGGCAGTGGCTCAGATGCGTCGACGACGGTGAGGTGTGCTAGGGCACGTATCTTGGCGCTAAAGGATAGGACGGACGCGAGAGAGATTAGGCGCGGTTCTCAGATGGTCTGCGACGTCCAGGGTTGTCCCTATCTCCAACGGTGAGGTGGCCGTGGCGTCTCGGTGTGCCTGTCGACGCCGTGGAGGAAGACGACGCCCTCGTTTTGTTTCACGCCGGCCGACGAAGCGGTACGAGGCCGTGGGCTGGACTCGGGCCGCGGAGTTGGCGTGGGTCTTGGGCTGCTCGCTGGACTCGTCAACGACTCGGACGGGTAAGTTCCCTCTCTTTTCTCTTTTCTATTTATTTTCTGTTTTATTTTCTGAATTGAATTTGTTATTTGAATTCAAATTTGAATTCTGTTTTGTTTTGTAGGTTCTTAAACATTTGAATATCAGTATAACTTGATAATAGTGCTTACTGTATTATTTTGTTGTTTAAATAAACATTGAATTTTTGATTGGAGTGATATGTTGTGGGGTTTAATTAAAATGGACATGGTTTAGATATTTATCTAAATTTCTTTTTAATTTAGGAACAAATTCTATTTAAATGAATTGAAATTCCTAACATGTGCATGGTGAACATATTCTATTTTGTAAGTGCTTAACCATAGTGATCATTCACATATAATTTAATTATGGCTAGAGTTTAAATTAAATGGTATTGAGGTTGGAATTATGTTATGATTGTATGTGAAGAATTATTTCTATGGTTTTAAAAATATGGTTGGATTCACTCTACTCACCAAATGGCATTTAGTCTATAAGTGTATATGGATTGGTTTATACTTGTGATCTATGATACACAAGTTATGACTTATGATTTTATGTGGAGTGGATCCCATATGAAATGGTTTAGGGTTTTGCATATTCTTCACTAAATTGAATATAAACAGGCATGAGGCATGGCAGGGTTCTACTTATAATCCAAAGGGATACTTGGATTGGTATTTAAATGTGGTCTAGGGTTTTAGTAGTGATCACCAATGTGATACACCACTAGGTTTAGGGTGTGAGCAATAGTTAGGTTATGTTTAATTGACTAGGATTATTCCTCTACATAAAGCATGAGGATTGGTCTGGTTAACTACTAGTGATATACTTATTATTTTATGTGATAGATGGGATCTATTAATCATATGTGTTTAACTTATCATCTATGTTTATAAGGTATAATCATGCATTAGACCTGATCCACTTATTCCTCACTAATCCCACTTTAATATTTCTCCCATCACACTCATCCTAGATTCTTAGGGTTTATAATTAATACCAAGTTGTGATGATTATGGAATTGGTTTCCTAAGGTATTGTTATGGGAATAGGGTTCTCACCTCCAAGATCAAATATTGACTTGAATAACTAGGTTTAGTACTTGTCTAATATGCTTGTATGAACATGGCTATGATTAGTATTATAACTTATCTCACTTCTCAATGTCTTGGAATATCCTAAGGTCCTACTCAAGAGATGATGATATGATCCTCTAAATATATGGTTTGCCTAGGAATTCTACCTTGCAATCTTCTGTAGCTTGTTCTTCAGGAAATCTGATAAACCTGCATCTTGTGGTATGCCTCCACCTCCTAGCTTCTTCATCTTGATCCTAGCTAATTCACATGGAGTGGCTCTATGTGTTTGTGCCCATGTATCATGGTACTTGATGAGCAAATGGATGAAGGGTGTGGCTCTATTTATAGGCTTGGGCAAGCTCTAGTATCATGACACATAGATGGTGACTCTTGTGTTGGTTTGATGAGTAAGGTGCTTGGTTGTCATGCTCTCATCCATAGCAATCCTTTGAGCATGGGGTGGCAAAGCTTGGAAAGCAAGTCATGTAGATATTTTCATCCCACATGGCATAGAGATTATCCTCTCATATGATTTATTTTTGGATAGCCAAGTGGCATTTGCTACTAAATATCATGTGGATGGTTTTATTATTGTGGATGAGTCATCATATCATATTGGATTGTATTTACATTATAATATTGGTAAAAAGTTAAAGTTGAAGGTTATTCCTCAATTTTGGATAGTTGGGTTTGATTTCACCAAGGCATGGTCATATGAGTTTCAAAATACTCATAGTTAGTTTGATTCAAATAGTTTGAACTATAATTCGTAATGTAAATGGATTTAGTTTTATGATATTCCATGTATTTAATAAGTTATGATTTAAACAAGAATGTGTGGCTTTTATGCACTTTAGACCCTGTGGTTTAACTTATTTATAAGTGAATTAATTTACACACAAAGGTAGTTGCTAACTTTTAAGTGTTAATAAGTTAGGGTTTGATTCTTAAAGAATGTGTTGTTGTAAATCTAATTCCATTTGATCTAATCCATAGATCAAATCATCTCTACCCAAAACAAGGTTTAGCAAAGATCACAGTGAAGTTTATAGCGCTTGACTTGATGATCTACTTTAATTTCAGCAAGTCAAGTGAAACTTCAGTTACTGTGGTAAGTTTTATTTGAAAGCGCGAAAATTCCCCGGATTTTCTATGCATGAATGCAATGCACACTTTGGTGTTCTCTCATTTTGTTGCCTCTAAACCTGGGATATTACATGTACCAAGTTTGGGCTAATTGCCCGTGTATCTGTACCATAGTAGGATATGTGTCTGTTAGGAGTTAGAGTTTTACCCGTGCACGGTTAGGTGCACGCCTGAATTAGAAAGTCCCTCGGACTATAAATATGTATCTAGGGTTTATGAAATAAACAACAACCAACATTCAACACAAACAAATCTCGGCGCATCGCCAACTCCTTCGTCTCGAGGGTTTCTCCGGTAAGCACCATGCTCGCCTAGATCGCATCTTGCGATCTAGGCAAGCACAAGCCTACCTACGTTGTTCATGCGTTGCTCGTGCTGAAGCCTTTTTGATGGCGAGCAACGTAGTTATCTTAGATGTGTTAGGGTTAGCATTGTTCTTCGTATCATATGCTCGTCGTAGTGCAACCCTTATACATCTAGCCGCCCTTACACCTATCTTAGGTGTAGGGGCGGCACCCGCTTGATCATAGTTTAGTAGATCCGATCCGTTACGGTTGCTCCTTGTTCTTCAAGGATTAGTTTAACATCCGCAATAGTTAGGCCTTACAAAGGGTTGGAGGATCCAGCGGCGTGTAGGGTGTAGTTTGCTAGCCCTAAATAGGATGTTCCGGGGATCAACCTCGTGTTGGTTTTTAGGCCCTGTCTAGGATCGGCTTACGATCACCGTACGCGAGCGCGAGGCCCAATCGTGAGTAGGATGATCCGATTATGCGGTGAAAACCCTAAATCGTCGTAGATCGCTTTAATTTATCTTGATCAAGCAGGACCACCATATATTCGTGCACCTCGTACGAATCATGGGTGGATCGGCTCTTTGAGCCGATTCACAGGATAACCTGAGAGCCGATCGAGGCTCGTATTTAACGTTTACGTGTATGCCATGCAGGAAACTAAGCGAGGCATCATCCAACACCTTCCCCGACCAGGTATAGGTCAGGTGGCACGCCCTTGCGACGAGCATCGGACGTGTGACCAGAAGGCTTTGCGGGCCGTCGCTCTGAGGGACTGGGGCCAGCCGCAGCCCTAGTTGTTCCCGGCTCTACGGTGTTGCCCGTCGCTGCCCGCCGGTGGGTTTCTGACCGCAACAGAAATATAGCCTAAGAGACCCACACGGTGCACACACTGTCACCTTTACACACGTGGGACAAGGAGTCTCCGGAGATCACATAAGTAAAACCCACTTGACTAGCATAATGACATCTAGATTACAAGCATCATCATATGAATCTCAAACATGTAAGGCAGCTCATGAGATTATTGTATTGAAGCACATAGGAGAGAGATGAACCACATAGCTACCGGTACAGCCCCGAGCCTCGATGGAGAACTACTCCCTCCTCATGGGAGACAGCAGCGTTGATGGAGATGGTGGTGGTGTCGATGGAGGAGCCTTCCGGGGGCACTTCCCTGTCCCGGCGGCGTGCCGGAACAGAGACTCCCGTGCCCCGGATCTTGGCTTCGCGATGGCGGCGGCTCCGGAAGGTTTTCTCCGGTTTCGTCGAACGTGATAGGGTTTTCGCGACGGAGACTTTAAGTAGGCAGAAGGGCGGAGTCGGAGGGGCGACGAGGCGGTGACACACTAGGGGGCGCGGCCCAGGCCCTGGCCGCGCCACCCTGTCGTCTGGGGCCCACAGGGCCCTCCTCTGGCGGCTCTCGGGTGTTCTGGAAGCTTCGTGGAAAAATAGGATGCCGGGCGTTGATTTCGTCCGATTCCGAGAATATTTCCTTACTAGGATTTCCGGAACCAAAAACAGCAGAAAACGAGAACCGGCCCTTCGGCATCTCGTCAATAGGTTAGTTCCGGAAAACGCATAATAATGACATAAAGTATGCATAAAACATGTAGATATCATCAATAATGTGGCATGGAACATAAGAAATTATCGATACGTCGGAGACGTATCAGCATCCCCAAGCTTAGTTCCTGCTCGTCCGAGCAGGTAAACGATAACAAAGATAATTTCTGGAGTGACATGCCATCATAACCTTGATCATACTATTGTAAACATATGTAATGAATGCAGCGATCAAAACAATGGTAATGACATGAATAAACAACTGAATCATAAAGCAAAGACTTTTCATGAATAGTACTTCAAGACAAGCATCAATAAGTCTTGCATAAGAGTTAACTCATAAAGCAATAAATCAAAGTAAAGGTATTGAAGCAACACAAAGGAAGATTAAGTTTCAGCGGTTGCTTTCAACTTATAACATGTATATCTCATTGATACGTCTCCAACGTACCTATAATTTCTGATGTTCCATGCTTGTTTTATGACAATACTTACATGTTTTGCTTGCACTTTATAATGTTTTTATGCATTTTCCGGAACTAACCTATTAACGAGATGCCACAGTGCCGCTTCCGTTTTCGTTGTTTTTTGTTCCGTAAAAGGCTGTTCGGGCAATATTCTCGGAATCGGACGAAATCAACGCCCGTAACCTTATTTTTCACGGAAGATTCCGAACACCGAAGGGGAGACGAAGATGGGCCGTGGGGGCCCCACACGACGAGGCCGCGCGGGCTCCACCCTCGGTCGCGCCGGCCTATGGGGAGGAGGCCCCGGGCACCCTCCGACTCCGTCTCTTCGCCTATATAAGCCCTTTCGACCTAAAAACTCGAGACGAATTGACGAAACTCCGTAAAGACTCCGTGGGCGCCGCCACCATCGCGAAACTCCGTTTCGGGGGACGAAGTCTCTGTTCGGGCACCTCGCCGGGACGGGGAAGTGCCCCCGGAAGCCATCTCCATCGACGCCACCGCCTCCATCATGCTCCGTGAGTAGTTCCCCCATGGACTACGGGTTCTAGCAGTAGATAGTTGGTACTCTCTATCCCATGTACTTAAATAAAATGATCTCGTGAGCTGCCTTACATGATTGAGATCCATCTGATGTAATCGGTGTTGTGTTTGTTGGGATCCGATGGATGATACATTATGATTAGTCTATCTATAAAGTTTGTGAAGTTATTGTTGCTGCAATCTTGTTATGCTTAATGCTTGTCACTAGGGCCCGAGTGGCATGATCTTAGATTTAAGCTCTATACTTATTGCTTAGATTGTATCTACAAGTTGTATGCACATGTCGCTGTCCGGAACCAAAGCCCCGAAGTGACGAAATCGGGACAACCGGAGGGGATGGTGGTGATGTGAGGATCACATGTTTTCACGGAGTGTTAATGCTTTGCTCCGGTACTCTATTAAAAGGAGTACCTTAATATCCGATAGATTCCCTAGAGGCCCGGCTGCCACCGGCTGGTAGGACAAAAGATGTTGTACAAGTTTCTCATTGCGAGCACGTATGACTATATATGGAAAACATGCCTACATGATTAATGATCTTGATGTTCTGTCTTAATGCTATTTCAATCCTATCAATTGCCTGTAATATCCCAGGTATTGGGGTTACAAAAATAGAGGAAACAGATGTGTGCATTGCATTCATGCATAGAAAATCTGGGGAATTTTCGCGCTTTAAAGTAAAACAATCACGATGAATCGAAGTTGCACTTGACCTTGGTGGAATTGAAGTAGCTCATCAAGTCAAGCGCTACAAATCTCAATGTGACTTTGCTAAAACCTTGTTTTGGGAAGAGATGATTTGATCTAAGGGGTTAGATCAAATGGAACTAATAATCAACACAACAACACTTTACTCAATGATCAATTGCTTGAACTTACAAAAGACCATAACATGATATTCCTTGCCATAACATATGAACATCCATTTAATTGGAAATCAAGTAACAATAATTGGAGAAACTATTCTTGACTTATCCTTTTCCATGTCTTAAAGAAATCCATGTTCCTACCATGAACCTCATGGTATTTCTTGAACTAAACTCTTGAACTTAACACCAACAAAAGCTTATCATTAAACCCTAGAGATGGGAGAGGTATATAACCATTAAAGAGATAAGAAGCACACTCTAAATTATTAACACTTAAAAGTTAAGCAACTACCTTGAGGTACAATTGAATTCACTTTAAAACTAAATACCAAATATAGCAAAACACAAGGACCTAAGTGCATAAAAGCCACACATTCTTATTGCAATCATAACTTATTAAATATGTGGAATATCACAAAACTAAATTCGTTTACATTACAAATTATAGTTCAAACTACTTGAATAAAATAAACTATGAGTATTTTGAAACTCATATGATCATGCCTTGGTGAAATCAAACATCACCATTCAAAATTGGGGTATAATCCTTATCTTTGACATTTTGATCCCAATAATAATAAAAATACAATCACATATGATATAGTGACTCAATCACAAGCATAAAATCATTCACAAGATATTTAGTAACAAAAGCCACTTGGCTATCCAAAAATAAATCACATGAGAGGATAATCTCAATGCCACATAGGATGAAAATATCTACATAGCTTGAATCCTAAGCTATGCCACCTCATGCTTAAGGGATTGCTATGGATAAGAGCATGACAACCAAGCACCTTACTCAACAAATTAAAGCAAGAGTCATCCACCCATGTGTCATGTTACTAGAGCATGCCCAAGCCTATAAAAGGAGCCTCACACTTCACCCATTTCATCATCTTGCACCTTGATGCAAGAAGACCAACACATTGAGCCACTCCATAAAATAGTTAGGATCAAGATGAAGCAGCTAGGAGGTGGAGGCATGCCACAAGAAGCAGGTTTATCAGAATTCCTGAAGAACAAGCTACAAAAGATAGCAAGGTAGAATCCTTAGGCAGATCCCATGCTTAGATAATCATATCAACATTCCTTGAGTAGAAACTTAGATTATAGTTCAAGTCCTTGTTGAGTGAGACGGGTAATTGGTATAACCACATTCAAATACTTCTAAGTGATACTTTAGGAAGCCCATATCATGCACGATCATCACCATTAGGTAATAATCATAAAACCTGAGAACTTAAGGTAGAAGATATTAAGAACAAGTTGATCATGTCTAAACCATTTCCCAGATGTTAATTAGAGGAACAACTAAATAGTAACAACCCTTTGTATAATTCAGCCCTATATCAACCTAAATGATATTGGATTGAATCATCCTATGAGTGGTAAGGAAGAGCAACCCTAGCTAGAGTAATATCATGTTAAATCCCATGTAGAACCCATGCCCATATCTCAAGCTAACTTGTGAATTAATGCCACACCTCAGTTCCAAACCTTGTGCCATTAGGTAAATAGAATTAGAGCCTTAGAATTGTTCACTAGTTAAAGCTTATGCTTAAATCTGGAACTTAAGAATAACCTAGTGCTAAACCATATGATTAAAACCATATGGAGGATCAACCACTTATCCTAATAATTAATTAAGACCTCATAATAATCTTCAAAATGCTTTGAGAAGCAATTATCCACTTTAAATAATTCAAAAGAGAGTTGTATTGCAAGGAGGAAAAGGAATTCCATAGAACACATAAATTTATGGCTAAATTGAAATTTAAATAGATACAAATAAAATCATGCATTACACATTAGTTTTGGACAAGGGAATAATGCAATGACCATTATTATTAAGTCCTAATTAAAAATAAGAAGAAACATCTGAAAGCATAATTGAATTCAAAACAGAATTCAAAACAAGAAATACAAAACAGAAAATGAACTAAAGAAAGGAAGAGAAAATGGGCTCACCTGACTTACCTAGTCGACCACCAAGCCCAGCAGTAGCCCATAGGGCAACCCAGCACCACGGCCCATGCCAGCCCATGTACCGCTTCGTGCGGATAAGAGCGAGGAGGGCGCCGTCTTCGTCTTCGCCACCGGACGCACAGGAGAACGCCACGGCGACGACGAGCTCCACGTCCCGGCCGCCATTGTGGACCGCGCGTCCGTCGACGTCTGCCCTCAAACCTATAAATACCTGGCCGAAGCCTCCCTGGATCGTGTTCTTCTTTTTCCCCTAAATTCTCAAACCCTAGCTCGCCGGCCGATTTCTCTTGCCGCCGTTTGGGGTCACCGCAAGCACCGCCGTGAAGCCCTAGAGCTTCGCCTCGCCTCCAGCTATCTCCTCGCCGACGCGCGCTTGCCGGGAAGCTCTGAGCCCGACGAATCGAGTCATCATTTCCCCGCCGGCCACCACCAGTCAATCGACGTTCGCCGTCGATTGGGACCATCTCCGACCACGCCATCAAGCGCTACGTGCTCCTCGGTGAGCTACCGAACCTCGTGGAGTACTTGGTTCGCTTGATCATGCTCCGTAGCGACGCCGCGTCGATCACCCGCAAGCGCCGCCGCTGTTTGTGCTCGCCGGAGTTACTCCGGTGACCATCCGGAGGGGCGCCGCCACCTTTATGTCCGATACCACACCGCGCATCCTCTCGGCCTATCCACCGAGACGCGGGAGCCCCGGATCCTCGCCGTCGACCACCACCGACCGCCGGCCGGTGCTTCCCTTGCCACGCCAGCCTATTTTGACTCGGTCAAAGCTGCGTGGCAGTCGACTATGGACACTGGCCCACTGGTCAGTGTCAGGTGGGTAGAATAGCCGGGTACACTTAGTTATTTTTCTTGTTTTAATTCAAATCCTATTAAAATGCTGCAACTTTACATGAATTGATAAAATTCAGTTTAATTCAGAAAAATACAAATGAGATATCAAAATTCTTACAAAAGAAAAATCTATCTACTAAAAATATAAAATGAAATTTTCATTTCTAATAAGAATTCAATTATTTTAATACTTGTTATTTAAGTCTTTTCTTTTATTCAAAATGCAATTAAAATTCAGAAATTAAGAAAAGTGTCCAAATTAAGTAAAAACCAGTAAATAAAGAAAGAAAACATTAAAACTAATTTTCTTTATTTGTTATTTTGTTAAATCATTATTAGAGAAATTTAAACCCTGATTAATAATTACCCTAATTATTAATTGTTTAAAAAAGAATAAAATGCTAAATTCTATATTCTTTTATTTACAAATTACTAATAACTTCAACTTTAAATTGAAGTTATTAACCATAAGACTATTTGGTAAATAGCAAACCCTAATTTCATATTGAATGAAGATTACAACCTCATAATTGTATGTGAAACCCCAAACCCTAATTCCACTAGAAACCCTAGCTCCATTATTACATGTAAACCCTAAATTGTTCCCAAACCTAAACCCCAAGTAACATATGATCATGTTACTTCATTAGTAACCATAGATTCATATCTAGCAACTAAATGCTTGTTCAAATCCACATAAAATATGGAAATCCTATCACTACTAATTAGCATCCCATGTGTTCATCTTAGTCAAACCTAGTCCCTATCACAAGGGTATCATCCTTAATTAACTTTCATTAGCATCACACCATTATGATGAGCTCCAATAGCATCTATGCCCACTATTTACCATTACATAACCATAGTCCACTAAACCCTATCAGTGTTGGATACTTATCAACTATCCTATTTAGGAACCAATTATTCCTTACTTAAATAGAACCAACACTAAAACCTAGACCACCTCAACCTTAAATGATATACTTCTTATTATTTAAGAAGTATGTTCTTCAAAAGTTATTCTTTTGAAGTAAATAAAGAATCATCATCAACCCTGTTTATAAGGACCTATAAACCCTAGCTAGCTATCACCAATAAGATAAACCAATCTTGATAGCAACTTTGTATGAATAATTGCTTAGAATGCCAGGCTTAATTCAACCTTACAAGCTCTAGGTGTTGATGAATCCAACTAGGTTGTGATCCATCTAATACTTACTCCAGAAACTAGATGAAACCATAGTCAACCATAAAACCCCACCAATCTAATTATCATACTTGTTCAATATCAAAGAACATGTTCTTCAAAAGTTATTCTTTTGAAATATATGATCATTAACTGTTAACCATGCCATATAGTGCTAAAACCAACCACCACTCATTACATGTTAGGATTATACCAAATGTTATAGTTGTGTGCTACTAATATTATTATTATTATATATTACAGCACCTGTTCATGATACCATGTAACCACACCTGAATAAGAACCTTGTATGAGAACCACTCTAAAAGTGCAACAAACCCTGAACTAATCATTACAACTCACTGATCCTAAATCATCGGGGTTAGATCACGCTTAGAACGATTGCATCTCATACTTATGCATTATTGCATCCTTGCCAATCTTTTAAACATCGTCCTTACCGGACGATGATGCTATTTCAGAATTTGGAGTTATTGCGTATCGAAGACCTTGTCTGCATAATCTTGCATCCAAGAAAGGCAAGTTCATCACTTGCTCATGTCATTTGAGTATTTCTATAAAATTACTTGCAAAGTACTATGGTTATCACTATTGCATAAAAACCAAAACCACTATTTTCATAACTATGAATATGACTATGTGGTGGGCAATGGAACCATGGATTGTGTTGATATGGTGGAGGTTCCATTGCAAGGGTTTATATCCATCTAGGATTAAACAACAAATGTCGTCCGAGTGATTCTTGTGCCGCAATACCCGTGTTAACCATAAGATCCGGAGTGGGACGGAGTAGTCAAAAGTGTTTCCACCTCTCGTTCATCAACGGATGCTCATTACCGGGTGCACATGATCTTGCGAGACATGATGCAGGGGTGGGAACCCGTAGAAGTCCCAACGGTAATGAGGTCTATGATGGGTTGCAACTGCCGGCGTAGGAATGTATGGTAGAGCCCTGCATTGACGTCGTGGTCGGAGTCCACCCTGAAATCTATGGGAATAATGGGGCCGGCGTGGACCCAGGGTCGGAGTTTGCAACAAAGGGTTGGTGTTCGAGGTAGCGGAGGAACATGATTGGCTAGACCTTATACCGGGCCTCACACCAAAGGAAGTGTGGACGAGAACTAGACTCGGTTGGCACCAAGGTTAAGATCTCTTATGGGTAAAGCAAAACACCTCTGCAGAGTGTAAAGAACCGTGACCTGTCACTCCCTGTTCCGGGATATGGAACTGCGAACGCGGCCGGAAAGGAGCTCCATGAAGTTCTAGTAAACCGGTGAAGGCTGACGGACATAGTTCTTCCGAATAAAAGCAACCTCTTGAAGAAATGATTATGAAAACCTGCATTAGTATTAGACTTTCCGGTCTAATGTCGTAGTTAGTGCATTAAACACCTCTTTCCTATAATGAACTTGTTGAGTACGCTCGTACTCATACCACTCTTAAATCCCCTGCTTAGATATGGAGGCATCGAAGGAGGATCTACAGTGCAACTCGAAGGCCGAGGAGTCAACAACTACTTCAAGAGACAGGACCCTGTCAGAGGAGTTAGATACCACATCCAACCAGGAGAAAACCTATTTTAGCCATAGAAGGGAACTAGCCTCCTAAACCTAGCTCCTACTTAGCTAGAGTCTATTCTTAGCCTCTATAGCTAGTTTAATACTCTACAAATAGAGTTCGTGATAAGATTAGACTACGAGTCGTTCTTATGGAGTTTATTTGCAGTTTTACCTCATTGTAAGGTAGGAGGCTGTGATGATCTTATGTAACAGAGTCTGTGTGTAATTCTATAGACATGCCTTGGACCCGCATATGTTTCTGTTGTACCACTCTGAGCGATATAATACTCGTGGAACGGTGTTTCATTGGTGTTATATCAGACTTGCATACTACACCCTGCAGTGGTATGCCGGGTCACCACATTGCCCAACTGTAATTTGTTCACCCAGCACTTGTTATTGGAGAGTTGCCACTAGTGTAGATAGCTGGGAACCCCGGTCCATCTCTCATCATCATATACTCGTTCCTACATGACACTGGAAGTAGTATCAACTATTTTCTCGGTGCCATTGCTCTCATATTACTGCTACCGCTGTTGTGTTACTCGTTACTACTCGCTCTCATATTACTGTCTGCTTTCACATCACCCCTGTTACTAGTGCTTTTCCAGGTGCGACTGAATTGACGACTCAGCTTGTTAAGGCTTATAAGTATTCTTTACCTCCCCTTGTGTCGAATCAATAAATTTGGGTTTTACTTCCCTCGAAGACTCGTTGCGATCCCCTATACTTGTGGGTCATCAAGATCTGTTTTCAGGCGTCGTTGTCGGGGAGGCATAGCTCTACTCATAAGTTCACCCGGGGAGTACACTCTACCTCTATCTCTCGTTCTTATTTTATTTTATTTTGTTTTGCTTAGTTTACTTTTGTCTAGTTTATTTGTGCTTAGTTTATTTCTGTCTTGTTTTATTTTTCTTAGTTTACTTTTGTCTAGTTTCTTTTTGTCTTGTTTTACTTTTCTCATATACCCAAAAATCCATAAAAATTTGAAAAACCTAAAAATTAAAAACTGTTGTTATGGGAGAACCCATAACCTACTTGGAGCTTATAGAATATTATAATAATTATAGAGAATCAAGAGCGGGAAAAGTGATGAGTGCTTGTGATAGAAAAATTGAATACAATTGCTAAAATCTTGCTTAAACGCCATGATATAAACTGTTGCTCTCAACAGGACACTAAACATCTTAAATTTCAATGTGGCTTTAGTGAGAAATTTTTAATTAAGAACTATAATCAGAATAGCTATATTCATTTTGGGTTTGAAGAGGTAGAAAAATTTGTCATATTTATGGGAGCCTCTGAGATAGAATCCTTCATGGTTAAAAATTATGAAACTTGTGTTGTTTGTAAGGACCTTAAAGATTATGTCTCTTCTATCCTTAATTTTTGCAATGAAAGTTACACTGATAATCCTTATATCATTGATTATAAAGAGAGACTCATTAATGCACAAGAATGCACTCACAATTTGCAGGGACCCGTGGAAGAAGAAATTGATGAACCTGGAAAGCTCATTGGATGAAAAAGAGGAGGAAATTGATGAACCTGAAAGCTCATTGGATGAAAAAGAAGAGGAGAGTGATGAACAAAAGGAGTAAGAATGGATTAGCTACCCATGCCAACCTTCTAATGAGAGTAACTCTTTATCTCTTACACTATTTGATTGTCCTCCATGCTTACCGAAAGAGGTTGAATGTTATGTTCCTGTGGATTCTCTTGAAATATTCCCTATGAGTAAAACTTGTGAGAATAATTATGCTACTGTTATTTATGATAATCCATGCTATTTTGATAAATCTTATGATAATGCTTTGTTTGTGCCTGATGTCGAAATGCATGGTACTAAAGAGTTTTGCTTGGCAAATGTTTATGATAAATCTCTAGATGATGGTCCTATGTTACTTGATACTATTAATTGTACTACTAATGAAAATGGGATTGGAGAGGTCTTGACATTATCTATGAGTCCCATATCTCTTGAGATTGATCAAGCATCTTGTTATATTATTGATAAAAGTGTGTTTGAAAGTTTTAATCGCACTATTTTTGAGCTTGATAAAAATTATGTGTTTATGGATCATGAAAAGCATGCTATATGTGATAGTTATATTATTGAGTTTGTTCATGAAGCTACTGAAAATTATTATGAGAGAGGAAAATATAGTTGTAGAAATTTTCATGGTGCTAAAACACCTCTCTATATGCTTAAATTTTTGAAGTTACTCTTGTTTTATCTTCTTATGCTTATCACTTTGTTCTTCATGAATTTATTTGTGTACAAGATTCCTATGCATAGGAAATGGGGTAGACTTAAATGTGTTTTGAATTTTCTTTTTGATGCTCTTTTTTGCTGCAACTCTTATTTCTTGCGAGTGCATCATTAAAATTGCTGAGCCCATCTTAATGGCTATAAAGAAAGCACTTCTTGGGAGATAACCCATGTGTTTATTTTGCTACTTGTTTTGTTGTGTTTTGGAAGTTGTTACTACTGTAGCAACCTCTCCTTATCTTTATTTTATTGCAATGTTGTGCCAAGTGAAGCCTCTAATCGAAGGTTGATACTAGATTTGGATTTCTGCGCAGAAATAGATTTCTATCTGTCACGAATCTGAGCTGTTTTCTCTGTAGGTAACTCAGACAATTATGCCAATCTACGTGTGTGTTCCTCAGATATGTACGCAACTTTCATTAGTTTTGAGTTTTTTGATTTGAGCAACGGAAGTACCTCTTTTAAATTCATGTTTACTGGCTGTTCTGTTTTGACAGATTCTGTCTCTGTTTTTTTGCATTGTCTCTTGTGGACTTTAAGTGAAGCTTTCTAGACGTGGAGAGCTGTACCTAATGTTTTATTGAGTTCTTGCAATGTGTAACTACAGGACCAAGGTGGATTCAAGTTTTTTGAGTACTAACCCCTCTAATGAAGTTTATGAGAAGTTTGGTGTGAAGGAAGTTTTCAAGGGTCAAGAGAGGAGGATGATATATGATCAAGAAGAGTGAAAAGTCTAAGCTTGGGGATGCCCCCGTGGTTCATCCCTGCATATTTCAAGAAGACTCAAGCGTCTAAGCTTGGGGATGCCCAAGGCATCCCCTTCTTCATCAACTTATCAGGTTCCTTCTATTGAAACTATATTTTTATTCGGTCAAATCATATGTGCTTTACTTGGAGCGTCTATGTGCTTTTATTTTTGTTTTTGATTGAATAAGATCAGATCCTAGCAATCCTTGTTTGGGAGAGATACACGCTCCGCTTTTTCATATGAACACTTGTGTTCTTCGTTTTACTTTTAATGTTCAATGACAAAAGTTGGAAGCTATTGCATTTATTGATATTTGGTTGGAAAAATAAAATTCCTCATATTGTCTTGGATAATTTGATACTTGGCAATTGTTTTGAGCTCTCAAGTAGATCATGATTAAGCTCTTGCATCATGTAGTTTAAACCTATTAGTGGAGAAATACCGTAGAGCTTGTTGAAATTGGTTTGCATGATTGGTCTCTCTAGGGTCTAGATATTTTCTGGTCGAAGTGTTTGAGCAACAAGGAAGACAGTGTAGAGTTTTATAATGCTTGCAATATGTTGTTATGTAAGTCTTGCTGTACCGGTTCATACTTGTGTTTGCTTCAAACAACCTTGCTAGCCAAAGCCTTGTACTGAGAGGAAATGCTTCTCGTGCATCCAAAACCTTGAGCCAAAACCTATGCCATTTGTGTCCACCATATCTACCTACTATGTGGTATTTCCTGCCATTCCAAGTAAATACTTCATGTGCTACCTTTAAACCTTCAAAATGCTTCTCAATGTGTGTTAATGTTTTATAGCCCATGAGGAAGTATGTGGTGTTTATCTTTCAATCTTGTCATTTACTCGTGACAGACTTTCATAATGGACTAGTGGCACATCCGCTTATCCAATAATTTTGCAAAAAGAGCTGGCAATGGGGTTCCCGGCCCCAATTAATTAACTTGCATTAATAATTCTCTTCACGTGTTTTGCCCGGATTCATCAGTAAGCAACTTAATTTTGCAAATAGACACTCCTTCATGGTATGTGAATGTTGGAAGGCACCCGAGGATTCGGTTAGCCATGGCTTGTGTAAGCAAAAGGTTGGGAGGAGTGTCAACCATAAATAATGAAACTAAAATACATGTGTAAACAAAAGAGAAGAGGGATGATCTACCTTGCTTGGTAGAGATAACGTCCTTCATGGGAGCCGCTCTTGAAATTCTGGTTGATGAGGTAGTTAGAGTGCCCAGTATCATTCGTTGACAACAACAAACACCTCTCAAAACTTTACTTTTATGCTCTCTATATGATTTCAAAACTTAAAAAGCTCTAGCACATGATTTAATCCCTGCTTCCCTCTGCGAAGGGCCTTTCTTTTTTACTTTATGTTGAGTCAGTTTACCTATTTCCTTCCATCTTAGAAGCAAACACTTGTGTCAACTGTGCATTGATTCTTACATACTTGCTTATTTGCATTCATCATATTACTTTGTGTTGACAATTATCCATGAGATATGCATGTTGAAAGTTGAAAGCAATTGCTGAAACTTAAATCTTCCTCTCGTGTTGCTTCAATGCCTTTACTTTGAATTTATTGCTTTATGAGTTAACTCTTATGCAAGACTTTTGACGCTTGTCTTGAAAGTACTATTCATGAAAAGTTTTACTATATGTTATCTATTTGTTAGCAACTATAGATCATTGCCTTGAGTCATTGCATTCATCTCATATGCTTTATAATAGTATGATCAAGATTATGTAAGAAGCATGTCACTACAGAAATTACTCTTTTTATCGTTTACCTACTCGAGGGCGAGCAAGAACTAAGCTTGGGGATGCTGATACGTCTCCAACGTACCTATAATTTCTGATGTTCCATGCTTGTTTTATGACAATACTTACATGTTTTGCTTGCACTTTATAATGTTTTTATGCATTTTCCGGAACTAACCTATTAACGAGATGCCATAGTGCCAGTTCCTGTTTTCTGTTGTTTTTGGTTCCAGAAAGGCTGTTCGGGCAATATTCTCGGAATCGGACGAAATCAACGCCCAGAACCTTATTTTTCCCGGAAGATTCCAGAACACCGAAGGGGAGACGAAGATGGGCCGGGGGGCCCCACACGACAGGGCCGCGCGGGCTCCACCCTGGCCGCGCCGGCCTATGGGGAGGAGGCCCCAGGCACCCTCCGACTCCGTCTCTTCGCCTATATAAGCCCTTTCGACCTAAAAACTCGAGACGAATTGACGAAACTCCAGAAAGACTCCAGGGCCGCCGCCACCATCGCGAAACTCCGTTTCGGGGGACAGAAGTCTCTGTTCCGGCACCCTGCCGGGACGGGGAAGTGCCCCCGGAAGCCATCTCCATCGACGCCACCGCCTCCATCATGCTCCGTGAGTAGTTCCCCCATGGACTACGGGTTCTAGCGATAGCTAGTTGGTACTCTCTATCCCATGTACTTAAATACAATGATCTCATGAGCTGCCTTACATGATTGAGATCCATCTGATGTAATCGGTGTTGTGTTTGTTGGGATCCGATGGATGATACATTATGATTAGTCTATCTATAAAGTTTGTGAAGTTATTGTTGCTGCAATCTTGTTATGCTTAATGCTTGTCACTAGGGCCCGAGTGGCATGATCTTAGATTTAAGCTCTATATTTATTGCTTAGATTGTCTCTACAAGTTGTATGCACATGTCGCTGTCCGGAACCAAAGGCCCCGAAGTGACAGAAATCGGGACAACCGGAGGGATGGTGGTGATGTGAGGATCACATGTTTTCACGGAGTGTTAATGCTTTGCTCCGGTACTCTATTAAAAGGAGTACCTTAATATCCAGTAGATTCCCTAGAGGCCCGGCTGCCACCGGCTGGTAGGACAAAAGATGTTGTACAAGTTTCTCATTGCGAGCACGTATGACTATATATGGAAAACATGCCTACATGATTAATGATCTTGATGTTCTGTCTTAATGCTATTTCAATCCTATCAATTGCCCAACTGTAATTTGTTCACCCAGCACTTGTTATTGGAGAGTTGCCACTAGTGTAGATAGCTGGGAACCCCGGTCCATCTCTCATCATCATATACTCGTTCCTACATGACACTGGAAGTAGTATCAACTATTTTCTGGTGCCATTGCTCTCATATTACTGCTACTGCTGCTGTGTTACTGTTACTACTGCTCTCATATTACTGCTGCTTTCACATCACCCCTGTTACTAGTGCTTTTCCAGGTGCGAGCTGAATTGACGACTCAGTTGTTAAGGCTTATAAGTATTCTTTACCTCCCCTTGTGTCGAATCAATAAATTTGGGTTTTACTTCCCTCGAAGACTGTTGCGATCCCCTATACTTGTGGGTCATCACTCATGGATAATTGTCAACATAGAGTAATATAACAAGTGCAATATGCAAGTATGTAGGAATCAATGCACAGTTCACACAAGTGTTTGCTTCTTGAGGTGGAGAGAAATAGGTGAACTGACTCAACATAAAAGTAAAAGAAAGGCCCTTCACAGAGGGAAGCATTGATTGCTATATTTGTGCTAGAGCTTTTCATTTTGAAAACAAGAAACAATTTTGTCAACGGTAGTAATAAAGCATATGTGTTATGTAAATTATATCTTACAAGTTGCAAGCCTCATGCATAGTATACTAATAGTGCCCGCACCTTGTCCTAATCATCGCAATACACATGTTTTAACCAAGTGTCACAAAGGGGTACCTCTATGCCGCCTGTACAAAGGTCTAAGGAGAAAGCTCGCATTTTGGATTTCTCGCTTTTGATTATTCTCAACTTAGACATCCATACCGGGACAACATAGACAACAGATAGTGGACTCCTCTTTAATGCATAAGCATGTAGCAACAATTAGTGTTCTCATATGAGATTGAGGATATATGTCCAAAACTGAAACTTCCACCATGATTCATGGCTTTAGTTAGCGGCCCAATGTTCTTCTCTAACAATATGCATGCTCTAACCAATAAAGTGGTAGATCTCCCTTACTTCAGACAAGACGGACATGCATAGCAACTCACATGATATTCAACAAAGAGTAGTTGATGGCGTCCCCAGAAACATGGTTATCACACAACAAGCAACTTAATAAGAGATAAAGTGCATAACTACATATTCAATACCACAATAGTTTTTAAGCTATTTGTCCCATGAGCTATATATTGCAAAGGTAAAGAATGGAAATTTTAAAGGTAGCACTCAAGCAATTTACTTTGGAATGGCGGAGAAATACCATGTAGTAGGTAGGTATGGTGGACACAAATGGCATAGTGGTTGGCTCAAGGATTTTGGATGCATGAGAAGTATTCCCTCTCGATACAAGGTTTAGGCTAGCAAGGTTATTTGAAACAAACACAATGATGAACCGGTGCAGCAAAACTCACATAAAAGACATATTGTAAACATTATAAGACTCTACACCGTCTTCCTTGTTGTTCAAAACTCAATACTAGAAATTATCTAGACTTTAGAGAGACCAATTATGCAAACCAAATTTAGCAAGCTCTAGGTGTTTCTTCATTAATAGGTGCAAAGTATATGATGCAAGAGCTTAAACATGAGCACAACAATTGCCAAGTATCAAATTATTCAAGACATTTTAGAATTACTACATGTAGCATTTTCTGTTTCCAACCATATAACAATTAACGAAGCAGTTTCAACCTTCGCCATGAACATTAAAAGCTAAGAACACGTGTGTTCATATGAACCAGCGGAGCGTGTCTCTCTCCCACACAAACATTTATTCAGAGAATGAAAATAACAAAACGAAAATAAAAGCACACAGACGCTCCAAGTAAAGTACATAAGATGTGGCCGAATAAAAATATAGTTTCAAGGGAGGAACCTGATAAATTTGTCGATGAAGAAGGGGATGCCTTGGGCATCCCCAAGCTTAGACGCTTGAGTCTTCTTGAAATATGCGGGGATGAACCACGGGGGCATCCCCAAGCTTAGACTCTTCACTCTTCTTGATCATAGTATATCATCCTCCTCTCTTGACCCTTGAAAACTTCCTCCACACCAAACTCAAAGCAAACTCATTAGAGGGTTAGTGCATAATCAAAAATTCACATGTTCAGAGGTGACAAAATCATTCTTAACACTTCTGGACATTGCCCAAAGCTACTGGAAGTTAATGGAACAAAGAAATCCATCCAACATAGCAAAAGAAGCAATGCGAAATAAAAGGCAGAATCTGTCAAAACAGAACGGTCCGTAAAGACGAATTTTATTGAGGCACCGAGACTTGCTCAAATGAAAATGCTCAAATTGAATGAAAGTTGCGTACATATCCGAGGATCACTCACGTAAATTGGCATAATTTTCTGAGTTACCTACGGAGAATTAGGCCCAAATTCGTGACGAACAAAGAAATCTGTTTCTGCGCGAGTAATCCAAATCTAGTATGAACCTTACTATCAACGACTTTACTTGGCACAACAATGCACAAAACTAAGATAAGGAGAGGTTGCTACAGTAGTAAACATTCCAAGACTCAAATATAAAATAAAAGTACTGTAGCAAAATAAACACATGGGTTATCTCCCAAGAAGTTCTTTCTTTATAGCCATTAAGATGGGCTGAGCAGTTTTAATGATGCACTCGCAAGAAATAGTATTTGAAGCAAAAGAGAGCATCAAGAGGAAAATTCAAAACAAATTTAAGTCTAACATGCTTCCTATGCATAGGAGTTTTGTAAATAAACAAGTTCATGAAGAGCAAAGTAACAAGCATAGGAAGATAGAACAAGTGTAACTTCAAAAATTTCAGCATATAGAGAGGTGTTTTAGTAACATGAAAATTTCTACAACCATATTTTCCTCTCTCATAATAATTTCCAGTGGCATCATGAACAAATTCAACAATATAACTATCAAATGAAACATTCTTATCATGAGTCTCATGCATAAAATTATTACTCTCCACATAAGCATAATCAATTTTATTAGTTGTAGTGGGAGCAAATTCAACAAAGTAGCTATCATTATTATTCTCATCAAGTGTAGGAGGCATAGTATAATCACAACAAAATTTACTCTCCATAGTAGGTGGCACCAAAAGACCACTATCATTATAATCATCATAAATAGGAGGCAAAGTATCATCAAAGAAAATTTTCTCCTCAATGCTTGGGGGACTAAAAAGATCATGAAAACCAGCTTCCCCAAGCTTAGAACTTTCTATATCATTAGCAACAATGGTATTCAAAGTGTTCATACTAATATGTTCCATGGGTTTTTTAATTTTCGCATCAAACCATCCATGTCTTAAATCAGGAAATAGAATAATAAGCTCATTGTTGTCCATTATGCCAAACTAGTGTAAACAAGAAACAAAAAGATGCAATTGCAGGATCTAAAGGAAATAGCTTCGAGCACACACACAACGGCGCCGAGAAAAGTACTTTACACGGGACCGGAGTATGAGTGCCTTTTACCTTTCCTCCCCGGCAACGGCGCCGTGAAAATAGCTTGATGTCTACGGGTGCTTCTATTCTTGTAGACAAGTGTTGGGCCTCCAAAAGCGAGAGGTTTGTAGAACAGCTGACAAGTTTCCCTTAAGTGGATCACCCAAGGTTTATCGAACTCGGGGAGGAAGAGGTCAAAGATATCCCTCTCATGCAACCACTGCAACCACAAAGCAAGAAGTCTCTTGTGTCCCCAACACACCTAATAGGTGCACTAGTTCGGCGAAGAGATAGTGAAATACAGGTGGTATGAATATATATGAGCAAGTAGTAACGGCGCCGAGAAAAGTGCTTGCTGGCGTGTGGTTGATGGTGGTAATATTGCGGGAAGTAAAGATGCGAGTAAAACAGTAAACAAGCAGCGGTAGCGATATTTAGGAGCAAGGCCTAGGGATCATACTTTCACTAGTGGACACTCTCAACATTGATCACATAACAGAATAAATAGATAGATGCTAGACTCTACACCCTCTTGTTGGATGATGAACACCACTAAGCTGTGTAGGATTACACGAACCCTCAATGCCGGAGTTAACAAGCTCCACAATATTCAATGTTCATATTTAAATAACCTTAGAGTGCACGACGGATCAACATAACCAAACCAAGTACTAACATAGCATGCACACTCGTCACCTTCACGCTACGAAAGGAGGCATAGATCACATCAATACCATCATAGCAATAGTTAACTTCATAATCTACAAGAGATCACAATCATAGCCTACGCCAAGTACTACACGATGCACACACTCTGTCACCATTACACCGTGCGGGAGGAATAAACTACTTTAATAACATCACTAGAGTAGCACACGGATATATTGTGATACAAAACACATTGCAATCATAAAGAGATATAAATAAGCACTTCACTATGTCATTCATAACGGTGAATAAGTATTCTGTGAAATATAGCCTAAGAGACCCACGCGGTGCACACACTTGTCACCTTTACACACGTGGGACAAGGAGTCTCCGGAGATCACATAAGTAAAACCCACTTGACTAGCATAATGACATCTAGATTACAAGCATCGTCATATGAATCTCAATCATGTAAGGCAGCTCATGAGATTATTGTATTGAAGCACATAGGAGAGAGATGAACCACATAGCTACCGGTACAGACCCCGAGCCTTGATGGAGAACTACTCCCTCCTCATGGGAGACAGCTGCGTTGATGGAGATGGCGGTGGTGTCGATGGAGGAGCCTTCCGGGGGCACTTCCCCGTCCCGGCGGCGTGCCGGAACAGAGACTCCTGTCCCCCAGATCATGGCTTCGCGATGGCGGCGGCTCTGGAAGGTTTTCTCTGGTTTCGTCGAACGTGATAGGGTTTTCGCGACGGAGACTTTAAGTAGGCAGAAGGGCGGAGTCGGAGGGGCGACGAGGCGGTGACGCACTAGGGGGGCGCGGCCCAGGCCCTGGCCGCGCCACCCTGTCGTCTGGGGCCCACAGGGCCCTCCTCTGGCGGCTCTCGGGTGTTCTGGAAGCTTCGTGGAAAAATAGGATGTCGGGCGTTGATTTCGTCCGATTCCGAGAATATTTCCTTACTAGGATTTCGGAACCAAAAACAGCAGAAAACGAGAAGCGGCCCTTCGGCATCTCGTCAATAGGTTAGTTCCGGAAAACGCATAATAATGACATAAAGTATGCATAAAACATGTAGATATCATCAATAATGTGGCATGGAACATAAGAAATTATCGATACATCGGAGACGTATCACTCGCACCTTGTCCTAATTAGCTCGGATTTCCATGGATTATCATTGCATTACATATGTTTCAACCAAGTGTCACAAAGGGGTACCTCTATGTCACCTGTACAAAGGTCCAAGGAGATAGATCGCATTTGATTTCTTATTTTTGATAGATCTCAACTTAAGGACATCCGTACCGGGACAACATAGAAAACAGATAATGGACTCCTCTTTAATGTTTAAGCATTCAACAACAGAAAATATTCTCATAAGAGATTGAGGATTAATGTCCAAACTGAAACTTCCACCATGATACATGGCTTTAGTTGGCGGCCCAATGTTCTTCTCTAGCAATATGCATACTCAAACCATTTAATCATGATAAATCACCCTTACTTCAGACAAGACGAACATGCATAGCAAATCACATGATATTCAACAAAGGTGTAATAGTTGATGGCGTCCCAGAAACATGGTTACCGCTCAACAAGCAACTTATAAGAAATAAGATACATAAGCGACATATTCAATACCACAATAGTTTTTAAAGCTATTTTCCCATGAGCTATGTATTGCAAAGACAAGGAATGAAATTTTAAAGGTAGCACGCAAGCAATTTACTTGGAATGGCGAGAAAAATACCACATAGTAGGTAGTTATGGTGGACACAAATGGCATAGGTTTTGGCTCGAGGTTTTGGATGCACGAGAAGTATTCCCTCTCGGTACAAGGCTTTGGCTAGCAAGGTTGTTTGAAGCAAACTCAAGTATGAACCGGTACAGCAAAACTTACATAAGAACATATTGCAAGCATTATAAGACTCTACACTGTCTCCTTGTTGTTCAAACACCTTTACCAGAAAATATCTAGACTTTTAGAGAGACCAATCATGCATACAAAATTTCAACAAGCTCTACAATAATTCTCCACTAATAGGTTCAATCTACATGATGCAAGAGCTTAAACATGATCTATTTGAGAGCTCAAAACAATTGCCAAGTATCAAATTATTCAAGACAATATACCAATTACCACATGGAGCATTTTCTGTTTCCAACCAAATAGCAATGAACGAAGCAGTTTTCAACCTTCGTCACGAACATTAAAAGTAAAGCTAAGAACACCAGTGTTCATATGAAACAGCGGAGCGTGTCTTTCTCCCACACAAAGAATGCTAGGATCCGAGTTTATTCAAACAAAAACAAAAATAAAAGCATACAGACGCTCCAAGTAAAGCACATAAGATGTGACGGAATAAAAATATAGTTTCACTAGAGGTGACTTGATAATTGTCGATGAAGAAGGGGATGCCTTGGGCATCCCCAAGCTTAGATGCTTGAGTCTTCTTGAAATATGCGAGGGATGAACCACGGGGGCATCCCCAAGCTTAGAATTTTCACTCTTCTTGATCATATTATATCATCCTCCTCTCTTGATCCTTGAAAACTTCCTCCACACCAAACTCAAAACAAACTCATTAGAGGGTTAGTGCATAATCAAAAATTCACATGTTCAGAGAGGACACAATCATTTCTAAGACTTCTGGACATTACCCAAAGCTACTGAAAGTTAATGGAACAAAGAAATCCATTCAACACGATAAAAGAGGCAATGTGAAATAAAAGGCAGAATCTGTCAAAACAGAACGAGTCCAGTAAAGATGAATTTTTAGAGGCACTTAACATGATCAGATGAAGAAGCTCAAATTGAATGAAAGTTGCGTACATATCTTAGGATCACTCATGAAGTTTCGCAGATTTTTACGAGTTTCCTACGAGAGTTCTACTCAAATTCGTGACGGCTAGAAATACTGTTTCTGCGCAGAAATCCAAATCTAGTATCAACCTTACTATCAAAGACTTTACTTGGCACAACAATGCAATAAAGTAAAGATAAGGAGAGGTTGCTACAATAGTAACAACTTCCAAGACACAAATATAAAACAAAATTTGCAGAAAAAAAATGATGGGTTGTCTCCCATAAGCGCTTTTCTTTAACGCCTTTCAGCTAGGCGCAGAAAGTGTAAATCAAGTAACATCAAGAGATGAAGCATCAACATCATGATTTTCCTTAAAAACACAACTTGTCACAATAGGTATCTTAGATGCTCCATTATCTAAATCCCCCATAGTGGTACTAAGGGCTTTATCAATTTTAGGCTTATAATAATTCTTTGGCTTAGGCACCTTAGAGACATACATGAACTTTTGCTCCTTACCCACATAAGCTTTCTCCTTAAACTTAAGAGAAGAAAAAGTTGAACCCAAGGTTCCCATAGCTTTTTCAAGTTCACCAATCCTTTGGGTTTGATTATCATGGATAGCATAATTTTCTAAGACATCAATTCTTTCATTAATTCCTCCTAGAGATTTATCAAGTTTATCAGTGTTATCAAGTAATATTCCCAATTTAGTTTCAACACTTGGAAGATTTTTCTCTATGGCCTCCAACTTTTTCATGACATCCTCAAGAGAGATTTCAGTTTTAACTTCATTAACAGGTGGTATTCCAACTAGAGTCTCAATAATGCAACTAGCTTCTAAAGCAGGAGTGCCTAGGAAATTACCTCCCGCAAGAGTATCAAGAACATATCTATTCCAGCTAGAGATACCAACATAAAAATTCCTAAGGAGAATAATAGTGGAGTGTTTTTTTAGTGCACCTATGATGAGCATCACTAATTCTATACCAAGCATCTTTAAAACTCTCTCCACCTTGTTGCTTAAACGAACGAACTTCAACTTCAGGATTACTCATTTTAGCAATAACAAAAATAAACTAAGTAAACTAAATAAAGTAAAGCAAGTAACTAATTTTTTTGTGTTTTTGATATAAGGAAAGCAAACAAGAAAGAAAATAAAATAAAGTAAAGCAAGACAATAAACAAAGTAAAGAGATTGGATGTGAGAGACTCCCCTTGCAGCGTGTCTTGATCTCCCGGCAACGGCGCCAGAAATTAGCTTGATGACGCGTGAAGCACACGCCCGTTGGGAACCCCAAGAGGAAGGTGTGATGCGTACAGCAGCAAGTTTCCCTCAGTAAGAAACCAAGGTTTATCGAACCAGTAGGAGATGAAGGCCACGTGAAGGTTGTTGGTGAAGGAGTGTAGTGCGGCGCAACACCAGGGATTCCGGCGCCAACGTGGAACCTGCACAACACAATCCAAATACTTTGTCCAACTTAACAGTGAGGTTGCCAATCTCACCGGCTTGCTGTAAACAAAGGATTAAACGTATGGTGTGGAGAATGATGTTTGCTTGCGAAGAACAACAGAGAACAGAGATTGCAGTAGATTGTATTTCAGATATAAAAGAATGGACCGGGGTCCACAGTTCACTAGTGGTGTCTCTCCAATAAGATAAATAGCATGTTGGGTGAACAAATTACAGTTGGGCAATTGACAAATAGAGAGGGCATAACAATGCACATACATATCATGATAACTAATATGAGATTTACTTAGGGCATTACGACAAAGAACATAGACCGCTATCCGAGCATGCATCTATGCCTAAAAAGTCCACCTTCGGGTTAGCATCCGCACCCCTTCCGGTATTAAGTTGCAAACAACGGACAATTGCATTAAGTATGGTGCGTAATGTAATCAACACAAATATCCTTAGACAAAGCATTGATGTTTTATCCCCAGTGGCAACGACACATCCATAACCTTAGAACTTTTCATCATCGTCCCAGATTCAATGGAGGCATGAACCCACTATCGAGCATAAATACTCCCTCTTGGAGTTACAAGTATCAACTTGGCCAGAGCCTCTACTAGCAACGAAGAGCATGCAAGATCATAAACAACACATATATGATAGATCAATAATCAACTTGACATAGTATTTCATATTTATCGGATCCCAGCAAACACAACATGTAGCATTACAAATAGACGATCTTGATCATGTTAGGTAGCTCACAAGATCTAAACATGATAGCACAAGAGGAGAAGACAACCATCTAGCTACTGCTATGGACCCATAGTCCAAGGATGAACTACTCACGCATCAATCCAGAGGCGGACATGATGATGTAGAGTCCTCCGGTGATGATTTCCCTCTCCGGCAGGGTGCCGGAGGCGATCTCCGAATCCCCGAGATGGGATTGGCGGCGACA
>NC_061512.1:132496120-132670662 GCF_022539505.1 Lolium rigidum
ACGCGCGCGAGCCAACCCCGAGTACGATCCCCGCTTCTCCGCGCGGCGACAACGGAGCCGATGGCGAGTACTGCGACGCTGCGGCGGAACGGCGGCGGGTGGGGTTGGGGTGGTGGCGTCGCACTAGGGCAGCAAAGAAGGGGAAAAACAAGCAAATCGAAGCGGTCGATTTCGCTGTTCCTGACTTGCGGGACCGGGTAAAAAAGGAGGACGGTTGGCGCGACCGCGGCCGCGGAGCGTCCGCGGAGACGCAAACCTGACGCATATTTGGGCCAGGTTTGCGTCGCCGCGGACGGCCCGGTCACTTTGTGTCGCCCCGCTGGAGCAGGGTCCAGACGCATTTTCTGTCACAGCGGACGCAAACGGTCGCTCAGCGTTCGTTTAGGTCGCCCCGTTGGAGATGCCCTAATACGAGGCATTTACCAATTTAAATTTGACACTGAGATAAGTGAAGGGAGAAGTACTTGTTTTTTGATTTGAGTTCTTATACTATTCATCTGCATATTCCTCTACCATAAAACAAAATATAATCCGTGAAAACGTAGAATATGCGAACTAAATACAATGCAACAAATCACAATCCGTCACTTACTCAGATAACTAGATTAGGCGAGTACTGTTTACTTAGCTGCCTCGTATTTCCTGCTCTCCTGCACGAGTCCATATCCTCGACGCAACGGACGACCGACTACGACAAGGAGACAGCAATCATCGCTCCATAACTACAAGACGAGATTTCTGTAATCGAGCCCACTGAATCACACTCGCGGCTTCCGACGACAGCCCGTTTCTCGATTTCGGAAGGTGAATTTTCTGATTCCCCTTACATCTTTCTTGACAGGATTCTGGTTCCCCTTACTACTTTCCAATCTTGGTGAAATTCCGCTTGCTGCAGGCGACTTGGATTTATCCCCCCTCCAATCTTTCGATTTGTTTGTTGCTGTACTGCTACTTTCCGTGGCCTGCCTCCTCGTCCCGTCGCTTTTGTTCGGTCGATTGGTTCGATCGCTTTACCCATCGAGCGATTTCTTGGTCGATCTGTCGCCCTCTGCTTTTGCGATTTCTGAATTTGGGATCTTTTTTAGAGACCAATTATTTGGCAATTACTTTCCTGGTATTTCCTTGGATAAAATTTGTTGTTTGGATTGCTCTGCAGTATGATTGATTCGATTCCATGACAGGTCAACGAGGGGAACCATCGAACGATGGGTTTGGGATTGGGAGCGCCCTTCTTCCTCCTCACCATCCTCTTGCTAGCCACTGGCTCGGGAGCTGTGCCGCAACCGCAACACAAGAGGATTATCCGAGACTATGGTACTATGTTTCTCTGAACGGCCTTCCTTTACTTCTAAATCATTTTCTTGTTAATTAATCTGAATATCAAAACCAGTGACCCCCTGTATGCAAATTGCAGAACGAATTCAAGTTTTTCTGCAAGTTCTTTTGATGCAAAACATTGCTCCATGTGCAGTTGTTAAATCCATAAGTTTATATGTATGAGCACCTGATGAGAGTATGCTATACAATTTAACTTGGAATTGGAATTGAAATCAAAGTTTAGGTGTCATGCTCCTCATCTTCACGTGCTAGTTACTTGAGCATGACAGGCTTGTCGTATTGCCCATCTGTGGGCGCCAAACCGCTTAGATTGTGCCGTATTTTTGCTTTATGAATCATGCATTACCATGAGTCCATACCTTCTAAGATTCTGGACACAGTAAACTAAGAATAGCCAACTTCACTGTTAACATCATTCACTTCTGCCATGTGTTCTATTCTGTTTTATATGTTTTATACAATATTTGTTACGATAATAGCCGCCATGCACGATCATAGACGACACCGAGGCACGATGTTTGGTAACGCAGTTCAGCATAAGCCTACTCTGCGGGGCAATGATTACGGGCGCTCCTCCCCACTGATACCGCAACGGCCGCCCTAGGCACCGGCACAAGTCGCCGGCTCCCCCTGCGAGCCTATTGCTATCAAGTCGTCATGGGTTACAACCGTGCGGTACCCCCCACATTATATAGGAGGCCCAGGCTACAAGAGTTCCGACACAACTCCTACTAACCTATCCACACATGGTACAACTCAGAGTCCTAACGTAACCCAACTTGTACATACTATATTCGACACAAATACAACAATAAGGGCCTGTTTGGTTCCCAGCCACAGTTTGCCAAGCCTAACTTTGGCAAGTGTGGCAGCCACAAAAGTGTGGCTAGGATTTTGGAAGCCACAAAGTGTGGCAAAAGTTGGCAAAAAATTCACTCTATGACAAGTGGGCCATATGATTAGTGAAGTGTGGCTGCTCTAAAGTGTGGCAAGAACCAAACACATGCTAAATTGCCAAACTTTGGCTTGGCAAAGTGTGGCTAGGAACCAAACAGGCCCAGTTCATGTCCATAATTTATGGCATAGGCGGAATATACAGGAACAGCAATAGAACCAGCATATTCGACATAACGTTGCCATTGCAACATTTTAACCTTAGGAAAATGCTCCTTTTGCAATATCTTTGGTGAAAATATTGATGAGAATATTTGATTGATTTTTCTCAGGTTCTATTGATCTTGAAATGATTGAGGTTCCAGATATTCTCCCAATCGACAAGGAGCAAATTATGTCTAGCAAAATTCCTGTCCCTGCTACTAGGGGCCACCCAGTATGCTCAACTTGTGAGAACATCTTAAATAAAGCTGTAAGTTATCTAAGTGAGAAACAAACACAAGATGATATCATGGAGATCCTTCACGGTGCTTGTTCTCAGACATTCTCCTTAGAACAGAAGGTAAGCACTTCTATCATGCCTTACCACAAGGTTACAAGCCATGCTGAAAGGTGGTCCAAACGGCTATAGTATATGTGACCTTTTGTTTCCATGATCTTTGTGTCTCTGCAGTGTGTTGAGATGGTGGACTCCTACACAAATCTTCTCTTTGCCAAGGTTAGCGAGATCAAGCCAGATGACTTCTGCAAACAGCATGGCCTCTGCAAGGATGTAACTTTTCTTTCTGTCGAGAAAAGCGAAAGCACTTGCACATTGTGCCACCATCTCGTCGATGAAGTTCTCTCCAAAATGAAAGATCCTGATGCACAGGTAGTTAATTTGCTTCATTGACAAAGTCACTGGCCTGAGCTAACCCTTTCTGTCTTCCTTCTGATGTATGCAGTTTGAGATAATTCAACTTCTAATCAAGGAGTGTGACAAGGTTCAAGGCCATGTCCAGCAGGTAAGCTATTAGTCACTTATTGTCTAGCTGTCACGTATACTCTACGAGTCTTACATGTTTCGTACACTATCATGCAATTTGTGGGCCTTATGTCCTCTCAGTAATAAACCACTTGAAAGTTTTAAGTGATCCTTATCGTTCGATGCTTTATACTAGGAGACGTTGTCCTGGATAAAATGTAAGGTTGTAAGCAAGACTGACATGTTTCGCTATTATCTGTTTGTAGTGCAAGAGAATGGTTCTGGAATATACTCCCCTCATCCTGGTCAACGGCGAGATATTCCTTGAGAAGAACGATGTATGCACGCTTATGCAAGCCTGCGACGCCAGCAAAAAGACGATGGTCGGATCGTTCTTGGATGGGGGCTTGCGGAGCGATGTCTGAAGTCAGAGACACACGTGTAGCCGTGTGTAGGCATGGTGAAAACAGGGCGATCAAGTGATTGTTGTACATATGTGGGACGAATGTTGGCTGTCTTCTTTATGTCATTGTACCAAGAGATAATGCAACACTCTGTCACGTTACCGTGCATATGCATTCGTGCGACAATATGTAAAAAACCAACAGATTTCATACCTTCTGCTGAGTGAATTTTAATTTACATGGGATGCAGTCAGATATATTTATCCTTGCAAACTTCACTGAATCATTTTCGTGGGAATCTTTGGCGACAAGATGGTCGTAGCTTTTAGGATTACCAGGTTGCGCTGGCTGGGCCGTCGTGTATGGATGGATGTTGGCTATGTGGATGGTGTGGTGGCTGCGTCGATGAGCAGCTGCGACGCCTGCACTCTTGTTTCTTGATTATGCTGCCGAGTGGAGGCAAATACTACCTCAATTCCTCAATCGACCCCTCGAACATGAGCATACCAAACGCCAGCAGATAGTAAACTATAACCCCCAATACGCCAGCGCAGATCCGCAATCCTCCCTTCAAACAGAGGTATATCAACTGCAGGCAAACACTACGAAAGTACAAAACCCGTAATAAAAGAACAGAAAAAAGAGGGAAAGACTGGAGACCTCGGCCGAAGAACGGACACACCTGAGTAGATAAAGGAGTGTGGGATTCAACATTATAAATGTAAAGCGCAAAAACATGATTATAATTGTACTGAAGCCCAAAGACATGATTAATTCTAGCACCCACAAAGTAAAATATGAGTCGTGGTACATGTTCAGCTTTGGTTCAAAATAAGACTTGCATAATATCTTCACTACTCTGGTTTTGCTCCAGATCAGTGAACTGGAACTTTATTTCTTCAGTCAGTTTTCTTTATTTAGTCATTTTTTCTCTGCAGTTGCACTTTTTAATAAAAAATAATCATACATTTTTAATGTACAACTATTTCTTGTTGTTCCACATATACTTTTAAAGTGTTCTCTTGCATTTAAATATACACTACTAAAATTTTGTTTTTGTAATGTGCAACTCGTGAACTAAAATTTGCAAAATATTTCTGTCATACTACTAAATATGTTTTGATAATTCATATTGGTTTTTTAATTTTCCACAAAAAGTAAATGACGCAACGCATGTTCTTGTATTGTGCAACCAATTTACTTAAATAGGCAAAATATATCCGTATACTACTAATAATTTATTTTGGATTTTACGGTTGCACATTCAAAAAATTACCTAAACATTTTCAAAATGTGCATGTCTTTTTGTGATGTGAAAGTGATTTTTATGATAATGAATATGTGTTCATTATTTACTTGCATTTATTTTCCCATCCTATTTTGGTCGACCAAAACTGTATGTTTTTATATGTTAATATTTTCTTTGGTTACTGAAATTATTATTATCTATTTCTTCTCTCTGGTGAGAGCTTCGGGTCAACTGACTTGTGAGGAGAGAAGTCTTGCTATTTTTGCAAACTCCAAAATGATGAGGAGCAAGTGTTATTCATACATACATTATGCATACATGTCTCCAAGCTGATGAACCTGCTTCCGTTTTCATAATGCCTTTGTTTCTTGAACGTCCACCTAAAGACACCTCGTTTGGTTCCCCAAGATCGGACCATAAAGTAGAGCAATGCCGCACGCATGATCTTTGTGTTAATCACTTCTATAGTTTGGTATAATAATCACTGAGCTACACAGGCCTAGTACTAGACCTATAAATCGAGATGATCCACGGGCTACTCATGTCATCATACAGAGGCAGCTAGCCAGTGTTGCTCCATCGATCTTGCTCCCTGTGGTCGATCGATACTTGCCAGGAGGGCGATCGATGGCGTCGTCGAAGCGCGCGCTGGTCGTGATGGTGGTGGCCGCCATGGTGATGGCGGCGCGGTCATCGGAAGCGGCGAGGATCACTAGCGACGGGGCCGACGCCGACGAGCTCCGGTTCCCGGGGTTCCCGGGCGTCAGGCAGCGCAACCCCGGCGGCTTCCCAGGGATGCCCGGAGGCGGAGCCGGAGCCGGAGGCAGGCCGACGTCGCCCCCGGCGCCTCGCTTCAAGCCTTTCTCGCCGCCACCATTGCAGTCATCGCCCGCTACGCCGCCGCCGTGCGGCAGCGGCGCGGCGACTACGCAGCCACCGCTGCCCGGGTTCCCGGGCCTGCAGCAGCCAGGCAACGGCGGCGTGTCGTCGTCGCCGTCGGACTGCGTGACGCCGCTGGCCGGGCTGATGACGTGCGCGTCGTTCCTGACTGGGAGCGAGCCGGACACGCCGACGCCGCAGAGCGAGTGCTGCAACGGGCTGGGCATGTTCCTCAACAGCACGGCGGCGGTGGACGACCGGTCGCTGCGGTGCCTGTGCCCGGTCATCCTCGGCGACGTCAACCGCATGCTCCCCAAGCCCATCGACCCCGTCCGCATGATGTACCTCCCCATCTCCTGCGGCGTCGTCCTCCCGCCTCAAGTCCTCTTCATCTGCTTCAGTACGTGACACGCATTGCTCTCTTCCTCATGCACCCATCCATGATCCATGCATCCCATGACACACGATTTCATTCAAGTTTTCATTTGATCTGAATTTAACTTTCATTTGAATTTCACGTTGATTTTGTAGCTGGGCAGCCAACCCCGCCAGTGGTCTCGCGTATCCCTGACTCCTGGATGACACCATCTTCAACAGGCAATTAAAATTTTCTTTTCTCAACATTTCATTTTGTTTGATTTTGTTACTCCCCCCGGCCTAAATTAGCCATATACTGTGTCTAGTACATGTGCACTCCTAAGCTGCGTCAATTAATTTGGGTCGGAGTGAGTAGCCGAATTATGACCTGCACATTAGTTGTGATTAAGCTTGCTCTCTGATGTTTTCTTCGTGTGTTTCATGCAGCATCGACACCTTGATTGATGCCAACGGGATCGGAGAGATTCAGATACAGTTAACTATATCGAGTAAATTTATGCCTATTGGCAGATGATGCGCTGAGGTCTTGAATTCAGATGCAGCTACGAAAAAAATATAGGCTGCATCTGTGCTTCATAAACTAGTAACCAACTTACCCATACAGCTGACCTAGATTGGTCAGTGCATCACGCGCGATGTAAGCGATGTTCTTTTTCATTGAGAACTATATATATAAGAGAGCAGATTGTATTCAAGTGTTCTTAATCTTTCAAGCACAAGGGCGTGATCAAGCTGACTAGAGAGAAAACCAAATGGTACACAAAACAGGTTAACTGCATCAAAGGAAGTAATCAGTAAACTTTCATGCGAACACAGAAGAAACTGAACTGTATTGTGATTCTAACACGAGAAACTTTACGGCATCAACCAAGATGAGTATACACATCACATTTGGCAACGATATGATATATACTCGGACGTAGTGTAATAACTTTAACATGTTGCTAACAATAGCTAAATACGAACTGATATTCCCATATCAGCAATGTTATAACGATAGATATATGACAGGTTTGTTTATTAATACATGGATCGTCAATCCCCTTATATGATATCTGACAAAAAAGAAGTGGTAACCTGCAATCAAGTTTATCATGCGTAGTAGCTACTATCTGTTCACGCCTCTTTATTTCCTTATTATACCAACTTACAAAGACGCACATAGGCTTTATTCTGATGATAGCTTGGGTCAAACCTCTTCACTACAGGATCTAGTACCAATCCAGTCCAGCCTTACCTCGTCCCCTGTTCAGCTGCACAATAAAAAGAGCATCAGAGGAGGGCTTGTGGTTGATAATGGACAATCAAGAACACTTCACCTATCGTGATGTTTTTCCTTTTCCTTCTCATGCCTTGTAGAGAGCACGAACACAGTCCTGTATTAACTTCCTCTCCGAAACTGATACTCCCTCAAAAGCATGCTCCGGCAGGGTCTCAAAAGCCTCTTTATTTGGATCACTCTTTGCTAGGTCATAGGTCGCAGCACGGATAGCTTTCTTACTGGGTCCACATGGTCTTATGGAGGTTAGCTTGTTATAAGCCGTGTTAAGCTGAAACAAATGAATAGTAATAGTAGTAAAGCTTGACCATGGTTTAAATGTACTGTACCTATACAAAAACATGACTTCGTGATTTCTAGCTACCATATATATATGATTAGATTTTGTGAGCTTACATCCATATTCTCAAACCAGAACATGTAACAAATTGCAACCGCAGGTGCTCTTCCAAGTCCAGCAGTGCAATGGATATAAACTCGGCCTTTGCCTTGTGATATAGCCCATTCTAGTGCTGAAACTGCTTTGGGCAATTGTTTCCTCAATGAATCTGGATCGAAGTCTACTGCCTGCAAGCAAGGAATTGTAATAATCGTCTGTTTTCCTCTGCAAAAACATCCTTAGCTCGCAGTTTGCTTATAGTTTGCAGCTAGGTTTCTTCAAGATTACTTGTTGTCGACCTTTTCTATTTTTTGTTGACTTTCAGAGATTGCACAATACAATTCAGAATCTACATACTACAGATCATTCTTGCAAAATGTTTAGCTTAATTAATCTGGTGTCATAATAAAAAGAAAATATGGATCTGCTATGATTAATCTTTAATTTGATCATTTTAATCGAACCATGAAGTTCCTTGTGAAAGCTAACAATGGACTGACAACATTTAAAACACAATTTCACTCTTTTATCATCAATTTACTTCTCGCCACAGATTTACTACATGGATCAGAGAATGAGTCTACGGAAATGCCAAATATTAGGACGTAAAAACTGAAATGTGAATAGAATGAAGAGCGGCAGTATTTTTTTAAGTTGGAAATTAAGAAGAAGGCAAAACACATGTCACTTAGTCAGTGGGTAAGTAAGAAACTCACCGGTCTTCTCATATGCTGAATGCCAAGTTCTTTGCACCTAGTGACAACAGCTTGGAAATCAATTCCCCAATAGTCGATGTCCTTGTCCTGCTGTAGACAAAGAATGTAGGCTACGTTTTCCTCATCTTTTAAGTGATCAATATCTTCGGGCTTCTGAGGTTGTGAGCCAACAATCAAGCTATCGCTTATGACAGCATAATTCATACCTAAGGTGTTTAATAATTAACTCATCAATGTAAAAGAGTGATAGTTCTCTTTGGCTCCAAATAATCATTACATTTTGTCCAGCATTTTTTGAAATGATAATAAGATAAGCGAAAGCAACCAAATAGACTCAGCAGAATGAGGGGCCAATATCTACTTGTAAATAAAGTTGTCCCCTGTAGACTTTTCTACTTGACATATATTTGAGTTATTCTGAATTGGCGTATGAGGTTACAACACACATCCAAACAGAATATCACATTTTTCCTAACATGACCACAATGCCACTGTTTTTTTACTAGATCAAACAGATCCTAAATCCATATCTGAAAATGGAACATAAAAGAGAGCATGTAATAAATCCAAAGTTGAGAATGGAAGATAAAGGATTGCCTTGCCAAATATGTATACTTAAAGCCACAAAAGTAGAAAGGTCATACTATTCTTAGGGCACCAAATATAAACCATATAAACAGCAAAATGCTAATGAAGGGAAAAAAATATGCTAATTACAAAGCCTTCAAGATGGTAATTTTTCATCCTATCTTCCTTATCTGTTCTCTTGCCATGAATGGACCAATTGAGATAACTAATACACTCAGATCAGTAAACGAAGAAATCAATGGAAAACCAGTTATTGTCACCACTCACCACTCACCACCCAACCCAGAAAACGACATGCCTAGGTCCTGTCTCCTTGATATGTCTTGCATGACATTTATGTAAATGATTAGTCAATGATATGCTCAAAAGGGAAGTTTCTGTTACCCAACATAAACCTGTAATCACTGAAACATACCGAGAATGCTCAAATTCATTATTTAAGACTTCCACGGCATGATGATGATGATGATTTAATACTAAGCCGTCATTTAACCAAGAAATGATAAGGCACATCCCAACAAATATTTTTAACTATATGCTGATCTACAGAACCAGAAAGAGCATTGATCCAGCAACTACTTATAAAGTTATAACTTGTGGGTCATAAAGCCTAACAAATGGGCTGGACCCTAATTTCCATTCTAACATTAGCTCACACAAATGTAGGTTTACTATAACCATGAATTCATTGGCCAAGAGGACAATTTTTTATTTGTACCTTTATTCAAACATAACCAAGAACGGGTTTGGTTCATTTCATCTAGGAGGATCCAACAAACACTGAAAATGCAAACCAACCATACACAAATTGCTACATCCCAAAATATATTGGGCCACCAATGTTCCAAGTCCAATTAGTGCTCGAGAGTCTTTCAACATTTTCTCACAGATAGGAGTCCAATAAATACCCACATTTCTCTAACTGAACTTGCTTCCGGAAATCAAATAAACACGCACAATTCATAGTTTCATATGGCCAACCAATTATATCAATAAAAAAATCATATGGCCAGCAAATGTTCGTACCAAGATCGTGGTGATACTCGTATGGGTTCCGCATCATACGCTTCATGGCGGTGTTGTAGTCCTCCATCCTCCCGCTCCCCCCGGTTCCGGCCGCAGCGGAAGACGAGCGGCAGAGGAGAGGCCGCACGCTCCTCCGGCGAAACCAGCCGCGTCCGGAAGCGCACCCAACGGCGGCCATTGCCGGCCTCGCCCTGGTCCGGACGCCGGCGCCGCTTCCCGGGAGGCGCTGAGAGGCAGGGAGGCAGGAGGCGTTGGCCGTGGCCGCCATGGTCGCGCGGTCTGCGCGGCACTCCGATCTGGAGAGAGGCGCAGGCGCGGTGGGCGGTGAGCGGTGAGCGGTGGTCGGGAGTTTGCCGCGGCTATTGGAGTGGATCCCCTTCCTGTCTGGTTTGCGGATTTTAGAAGTACGATCGCCACCTTTATCTTTGATCCAACGATTGTGATTTAATCAATGCACATACTGCTACTACTTCTGAATTTTTCTTCTAGTTTGAAAATATTTCTAGTGAACATTGGAGCCTGCTGTAAAATAAGATGTTTAGGGAGCACATTAAGAGCATCTCTAACAGAGGGCCTGTAATAGACTAGGTGATGCAAAAAAAAAAAAAAAAACTAACTTTTAGATCACATTTGCCTAAAAAATGCTTCTCCAACATATAATGGTGATGTACATATTTTGGGGAGGTGATGCAAATAGATGATGTATCCCAAAATAGGACACCGCGTGCAGCCCTAACCGTCACGTTGAAGCCTTTTGCGTATCTTCTTCCCTGCGTCCCTGCTGATTCGCGCCCTTCCTGCTGTCCGCCCACCTCAAAACAGTCGAATCCTCCGCCACCGAGGCCCACCCCTCCGTTTCCCCGCTGAATCGCTCCTCTCCGCGGAGGTCAACGTCGATGGCGTGCATGGTGGTGGATTGCTACGTTTGTGTCGCCCGAAGCTCGCCGCATGAGTGTACAACTTCGGAGCGTGGATGTTCAGCCACCCAGGGGCAAATATGAATTTCCCGAATTGGAGAGCCTCAAGGAGGCCAAGTTCCTCTCGCCGCCGGTGGGGTTGGTCACCATCGAGCAGGAGAATGAGAATCGTCGCGTGTTCATGCATATTAGGTCGCAAGAGACCGACGAGGCGGCAACGGAGAAGCTTCGCCGTGAACAACGGAAGATCGTGTAGTTCGAGCTATCGTACTTTGCGGTGAGAGAAACCGCGAAGGAAGAAGAATGTTGGGGCTGCGGCGTTGGAAGCTGGGCCCTCTGCCATTTTCATCTCTTCGGGCTCCTCCTCTGAGTTGGACTCAAATTTCCGGAACGACCTCAGCGACTCCGACGACGACTGGAATGATCGCTAGATAGTGTCAGATCTATGTTTAATTCTACGTATCTTAATCTAGAAGTTTAGGGCAAGTGTTGAAGTATTTGTCGATGATTAGGGTTGTGTCGAAATTTAGATTTTTGTGTATCGTTGAAGTCAAATTTAGATGTATCGAACCTATCTAATGAATTATAAGCATTGAAATTAAGTTACAAGTGTTTGCATTTAAGTTTGAATTGTTCAATTTGAAGATTGAAGTGTCGAAGAAGAAGTATTTGGTGCACGGTGTGCCCCATTTTGCATCGCCAAGTGTGGCACATGTGCCCTATTTTGCATCATCTGAAAAAACAACAATTGATTTGGTGATGTAAAAAATCTTATGTGGTAATGTATAACTTTTACATCACCTAGTTTAGGTGCCCTATTATAGATCATCTGCTAGATATGCTTTAAGTTTCAGTTTCCCTCCCCACCAAGATGCATTACACAGTCTAAGTACATGGGAATCAAGTGGTTGGCTTCATGGCCGAAAGAATATTAACTGAACTACTCCCACTGTTCCATGACAGATGTCTAGGTAGTAGATACAATCAAATTTGGACAAAATTAAGACATGTTTCATGCTACAGAGAGAGTTTTTTCTACAAGAAAACAACAAGGGTTGTGTCTCTCCTTGTGACCTTTTGTAAACTTGATAAACAATTGAAGTCGATCGAGAGTTCTCCTCACGTTAAGAATGCGGGAATTTCTCTTATGGGTGCTTTGACACATAGTTTATAGCAGAAAATGCATATAATCGCATGCCCTTAGAAATCCTTACGGCAATCCCATGTTAATGTTGAGCAACAGTCATTCAAAAACTGATCCCTCATATGCAATATAGCACTAGCCCGCAATTAAGACCAGAGAATATAAGAACAACGCAAAAATAACCAAAGAAATGGAAGAAACATTGGGGAAAAAAATAACAATGTAGGTAAAAACAATACTGAAGGTAAAGTTTGGTCCAGCAATCCATGGACCATGGTTCACCGGACAGATTGGAACTGATTATGATCCACAGTGATACAGCCCATCATCTATACGTTTCTCTTGGGCATCCACCCTTGACATCATTTTTTTAAATTTCTTTTAGTTACTAACTTGTTTGCATTGCGTATTTGCATCCGCATGAACTGGATGTACTGCAATTTCCAAACAAGATGTTGCGTGAAATCGTGTGATGCTTAAGAACGACTGCCCATACTTTTGAAACACCTGAGCCGAGGCTTCCTTGTCTTGGAAATTTTATAAGACATTGTTGTAGGGTGATGTAATTTCAGAAGTCTTTTATTTTTTTGGAAAACTTAAAAGGCGAACCACGACGCGAGGGGGGGGGGGATTTCGCAAAAAAATGATAGAAATTTCAAAAATCAAAATCCTTCGAGATACCCATGTCTTATGTCATCTAGTTTTAATGAAAATTAACAAACACGAATTTCGACTTTTTTGCAAAATGGCGTCATCTTTCGGTAAAATGGCTTTTTTGTTGCATACGACCTCCGATGAAAAAGTTTTTTTTTAACTTTTAGACTTCGATGAAAATTAAAAAAAAAAACATCGGCGCACCTCGAAATTCAAAATGGCAGGCCACCACCTACCCTCTTATCCACCTCTTCTCCTCCTTATCCTCCACTCCATCAATCTCCTTCTTCTCCTCTACTCCATCATCTCCTCCTCCTCCTACTCCTCATTTCTTTCCTCCAACATCTCTCCATCCTATCCTCACCCTCCTCTCCGGTGACTTAGTGACTCTCCTCCATCTCCCTCTTCTTCGACCTCCTCCTCCTCCTCCTTCTTCTCTTCTTCCTCCTCTCCTCCTCCTCCTCCCGGCCTCCTCTCCTCATCCTCCTCCCCGGCCTCCTCACCTCCACCTCCTCTCCGGCCTCTTCTCATCCTCCTCTGGACACCGAAGTGTTAGTAGTGGTGCACCATGTGGTGCGTCACTGGTATATGGATTACCAAAGTGCACCACTGGTACCTAAAATAGGTGCGCCACTGGTAAGCTTTTTCCTACTGCTGGTGTAGTTGTCAGAATCATGATTTCACTATACGATTCTACGACTTTACGACCCAAATTCAGCGATTCAACGATTCTGCTAAGTAGAATCTTAGATTTTACGATTCTAAAAGTTAAGATCCTGCGGTTTGCGATCCTGCCATAGAGGTTCCGATCCGATTTAAAATCACGATTCTGCAGACAATATTGGCTGGTGATGCTGAAAGCCTGAAAGGTGGAGGGTGACACGGATGAAGAAGAAATGGTTTGTGGAAGAGGTGCTGTTGGCATTAACTCCATTTGTGCTTCTTATCCAGTAACTCTCCTCGTTGGAGGATTACATGCGTTGAATACTTGGCCATTTGTTAATTTGCATGATTGCCAATACCAGGGAAACACGAGCTTATATTAACAAAAGTCAAAACATGGCTTGCAAATGGTTCACTACTTACTAGTCAGTGGCCACACCACACTCCATGCTTACCTAACTTGTGCATGCATGCCATGGATTACCACTAGATGGTGTCCTTCGATACCTTGAACTGGTACTCTGGTAGACATGTTGGCATGTTGCTAATGTATAGCCAACATGATAATGACGTTAGAGGAGAGGAAGCTTTATCCTAAAGTGTAGCCGCCGGCCTTGCGTGCATGCACGCACGCGTGCATCTGGTCTGTGGAAAATATTGGCACTCCTCGTGCTTGGAGAACGTGGGGACAAAAATCTGTACCAATTATTTCTCAATTTGTTTGCTTTTGAAATGTCTCAATTTCGTTGATGGAATTGGAAATCGAGCAAGCTTACATCTTCCTGGAACAAGCTAGCATCAACCTTCTAACAGAGGAATCCGAGTCGAGTAGTTTTGTTTCCTTGTGTTTAGCATGCTTTTGTTTTGTTTGAGACATGATGAGCCTTTGAAAGCTCTTTTTTATGGGAAATTATAGGGGAACGTTTGAATTTTAGTTTTCTAGAGCAGCCGTGTTGCCAGACATTCGATTTTTCAGTGGACGATAAATGCCATCATCAAAACAAGTTAAAATAATTGTCACCTAAGAACTTTTTATGGTTCAAAACCGCTTTCTCTGGAAAATGTCCGCACAATATTGGCGTCATTTTTCATTTCCTTCCGCTAAGACGATTTTGCAAGGGGTTGAATGTTACCCATGTAGAGGTCATTGGAACAATGGTTCCCACTCAATTTTTTGAATTTCAGTTATGCGTTCATACTTGGAGAAAAATGTTTCACTTTTTTTTAATATAAACTAGGATTGCCCCTCTCAACTGGATTCTCTGATATTTCTGTTTAATTCTGCATTGACTTGTACTCTCACCATCTTAAAAATATAAGGCATGATTTTGTCAGACGGTCTTTGATGCACATCACCACTAATATATACTAAAACACATGGATTGAGAATGTATAACGGTATCGTTGGATTCATCTTGCAATTATTTTTTCATTATATATAAATGTTGCCAACATATTCTAAGTATAAAACATAGTCAAAGTTATAAGCCGTTGACCAGCCAAATTTAAGGGTGCCTTCTATTTTAGGACGGGCATAATACGTTATTACTAGCGACGGTGTAAATTTGCTCACATGCATGAATATTGTTCTGCCACTACGAAAGGGAATCATTTTAACGGTATCATTGCCTCCATAAACAAAACAAAGTCAACCCTTGTAAAATCCACAGACCGTTTCTTCATTGACAACGTTTCGGTTTCAGAAATAATTCATACAAATCATTGTCGTCGGCTGTTCAGATGGGGACAGTTCAATGTATGTGCAATTCGTGCTGGAGGCAAACCAGCAACGAGACGGTCAGCTGTGCTCGTTCAAAATGGCACGCACGATCCCGTTTTCTCAAGCTGTCAAATCAAATATAGTAAAACGCAAACGTGTGCGTGTGTTCGAATCCATTCCGCCCAGCGTACCCCGTCAAAACGAGTACCGACCGGGTCACCCTCGCCGTCGTCAGCGGTTACGTGAGGCTGACGCGTGGACCCCACGGTTAGCCGGCCGCGGGCCACCCCCAGCTGTTGCGGCCCTGTCGCCCACACCATAAAACCAGGGCGGCTCCCCCCGTCTTCTTCCTCCCATCCCACAATTCCTACCCTCCTCCTCCTCCAGGCTCCAGCTGCATCCTGCTCGAATTCCATTCGGTTCATTTCTGCCACGGAGCAGATTGCTTCCAAGCTCCTTCTGAGGTCTTCCGCTTTTTGGGAATTCTCTTGTTCAATTGGTTCGGAAGCTACCGGAGAAGCAAAATGTGTCCGCTCAGGGTGATACTCATCTTCCTCTCCGCCACCGTCGCCGGGTTCTTCCTCCTCCGGGGCCTAAACGCCGAGCCCGACTTCTTCCAAGACGCCGACGAGGGCTCCGAATCTCCCAGGGCCGCCGTTCCCCTCCATTCCAAGGTACCCAACCTACCTACCTGCCATCTTGACTATTCTTAGCTTATTAGTATTATCTACCTGTCACTTTTCTTACCTAATCATCATTCTGGATGATTTCCAGCCCATGTTCTTGCAACCAAAGTTAGCTAGGAATTTACGACAAGAAGGTCGGAATCTTGCTAAAAGCTGATGCTTAGAATAGTAGCGAATTATAACTACCTAATGTGTAATGATGTACAGTACAATTCATATGGCTAGCTGGTAAGCCTCATTGGGTTCAGGAAAGAGCCACCAAAACCAAATCATCGTTGGCTCAGCTGTCAAAACTGAATAAAAAATGAATTGATCTCTACCCTAAGAGGCGAATGGAGACTGAATGAGTATTTGCATCTGAATGCAGGTTGGTTCGGCTGTGAAAGCCGGCTTCTGGACGACCGTGGACATGGCGAGCGGGCGGTACCTCTGGCGGACACTCGTGGCGCCCGCGAAATCTGAGTCCGACCAGGCTCGGTGACAGCAAAACTTCCTGTTATGTGTTTGACATTTGAGTCGGGGAACTGAACTGGAATGATGTATGATACGGCGCCGATTGTAAATACGATATGTTCAACTCAATGTGCAGATTCTCATGCTTGAGCCTTGTGTTGGTCTATTGTGGCTATTTCCGTTTGAGCCTTGCGTTTCTGAGCTTTGACTATTGAGGGCAATGCTGGAAGTATATGGGCCTTCGACCAAGTTTTTCGCTACGGCTCCGGTGGGTTCCGTTCCCTTAACCAAGCCACTGCCTATGAGTTGCCAGCCAGCTCATTCTTCAACAGACACGCGGTCACTTTCCCCTCCCACTGCTTGGGAGCTCAGCACGGTTTCACGTTCTATTTCACTACCCACGGTTTCACGTTCTATTTCACTACCCACTGGGGGTTCTTTTCACCTTTCCCTCACGGTACTACTTCGCTATCGGTCACCCAGGAGTATTTAGCCTTGCAAGGTGGTCCTTGCTGATTCACACGGGATTCCACGTGCCACATGCTACTCGGGTCAGAGCGTAAGCTAGTGATGCTTTCGGCTACTGGACTTTAGCCATCTAGGGTGCGGCACTCAACCGCTTCGCCTAGCAGCACAACGCTTGTATTGCTCTCCCACAACCCCGTTTTCACGGTTTAGGCTGCTCCCATTTCGCTTGCTTCTTTGTTTGGTTTTGACTGTTCAAAGCATATCACAAATGCTAGAAATGGGGATTTTCAGTTATTTCCTCAAGTAAATTTTAGCTCCTTTTTCTTCCCTGGGAGAAAGTTGCTGGTTTGCTCTTGAATTGTCTAGGGAGATGTTATTTTCAGTGCTGAGAATTCAGAGCATAACTTCCTGTAAAATGCTGTTATATGGCTTCGGTAGCAAAATATCAAGCATCGTCCCCACAATTTGTGTGGCAGAGCTGCGATTAGTTTCTGAACTAATTTGATCATATCAACATTTGAAGCACCAAAACTTTGATCTAAACTCTTGAAAAGTTGCATTCCTTGTTATTTATCATTGTGAAAAATGAGCTCTTGTACAGAAAAATGAGTTCTTGGATATATTGGATATATTTGGTAGCAAAATATCAAGCATCGTCCCCACAATTTGTGAGGCAGAGCTGCGATTAGTTTCTGAACTAATTTGATCATATCAACATTTGAAGCATCAAAACTTTGATCTTAACTCTTGAAAAGTTGCATTCCTTGTTATTTATCATTGTGAAAAATGAGCTCTTGTATACAAAAATGAGTTCTTGGATATATTGGATCTATCCTCGGTGACAGGGATAATGTCGCTTATATGCAAGTGGTGTCAAAATTATTTTCTAGATTGGACTTAATCAACAAGTGAAGTACCTTCCACCCTTCTTCATATGTTCTCTAAGTTACCAGTTTCTGAGCTTTATTGGTCAATTTCTTGCAAAGAAATTGCAAGCTGCATGTTATGCATTTCATTGCATATCTAATACTCCACTACTCATTTTTAAGTGTTTATTGCTTGACGGAAGTCAGCTTAGTGAGATAGACTGGTCAACGAAAAGATGCATAACACCTAGTGTTTGTTTGACCATTCCTTCTAAAATGCTCATATAAAAAAAATTAGACAAAATATCGAGGTACAAGCTACCAATAAAAATATCGAAGTTGCATAAATATAAATCAATATTTTAGCAGATTGTAAATATAATATGTTGAACTAACTGTGCAAATTGTCATGTTTGAGCCTTGTGTTGTATATCATGACTATTTTGTTTGAGCCTTGTGTTTCTGAATTTTGACTATTGAGGGCACTGCTAGAGCTATGGATCTTTGACTAAGTTTGCTTCTTTGTTTGGTTTCAACTGTTCACAGCATATTACAAACGCCAGAAATGGGGATTCAGTTATTTCCTGAAGTAAATTTTAGCTCTTTTTCTTCACTGGGAGAAAGTTCCTGGTCTGCTCTTGAATTGTATGGGGAGATGTTATTTTCAGTGCTGAAACTTCAGAGCATAACTTCCTGTAAACTGATATCCTATTGCTTCAGTAGCAAAATATGAAGCATCCCCACATTTTGTGAGGCAGAGCTGCGATTAGTTTGTAAACTAATTTGATTATATCAATATCTGAAATTTTCTTTTAACTCTTGAAAAGTAGTATTCCTTGCTAATTATCATCGTGAAAAAGGAGCTCTTGGATAGAAAAACAAGTTCTTCGATATATTGGATCTATCCTCGTTTGATAGGGACGATATTGCTTACTTGCAAGTGGCGTTCAAAAAAAAATTTCTAGATTGGACTTAATCAACACGTGAAGTGAGTTCCACCCTTCTTCATATGCTCTTTGATTTATCATTTTTCTTAGCTTTATCAGTCAATTTACTTCCAAAGAATGGCAAGTTGCATGTTATGCGCTTCATTGCATATCTACTGCTCCAGTACTCATTTTCTAAGTGTACACTGCCTGATGGAAGTCAGCTTGCTGAGATAGTCTGGTCATCGAAAAGATGCATACAACAGCATTGCACCTAGTGCTAGATTGACTATTTCTTCAAAAAAAAATTGTGTAAAAAACATTAGATGAATATTGAGGTTCCAACTACCAATAGGAATATAGAAGAATAATATTTGGGAGAAAAACATGTCATGCTTTTTACAATCTGCTCATCTGCAAGTTACATAAAGAGAAGAGAAAACATGTCTAGGTTCTTGAAGAAATAAGATATCACACTGGGTTTGAATTTATTATCGCCTGCACAGTTTCTGCATACCAAATTCAATATCTAATACTGTAGTAGTACTATAATGATGCACCAAAAGAAGCCATCAGTAGTTCAGAACATGGAACACGTATTTCACTGTCTGAGTAATACATCAAAGAAATAACTTTCAGAATGGCATCCATGGCCTCAATTTCTCAACAGGTATTACTGATTAAATACAGGCAAAAGAATAGTTTATTTGCTACAAAGAACAGACTCATGTAACGTACAAACATAAATTCCTCGAAATGAAAATGAACAAATTGGAACTGCACATAAATAATAAGTGATACACCCAAAGCTACGCTTGATGTACCTGCTGATCACCATCTCCATGCCAGGCCCAGACTATTTCCTTCAGTGCTGGCCGGATGCCATCATCCAATAGCTTCTGATACTCCAGTGAATCACCGCTTGTTTGTTTCATCTTGATGACATGGTAGGAAGGGGTGATCTCAAAGATCTCTGAGTCAAACTGAAGAACGCCATTCCTTCCTTCCTTCCTCCCTTGCATCTTGACAACACCATTATCCTTCTTCCTCACCCTGAGATTCAGCGCCTTTGCGACATCTTCTAGCTTTGAGACGATGGCTGAGGCAGGCTTTTCTGAAGTGAACCTTGCTTCCTTTCTGTTCTCCTTTTCAACGAATAGGCCAGAAAGATCAAACCCTGTGGACAAAGAGATGATTTCAAAGGCATTTAAATTTGTCACCACCAGCTGCTTCGGGTCTTCCTGATTGTTCTTTCTGCGCCGCACACCTAGTGCTGGAGCAGCATTTGTGGTGATGTTCTCACTTGGCTTCTTCACTGTAAGGGTATTCCCAGGACCTTTCCGGAACCAGGTGGACTCTTTTATCTTCTGAATCGATATCCTCTTGCTTGGATCAGGGTCCATGATCTTGTACAGCAGCTTCTGAAGTTTTTGCGAAACCCAGCCAGGGCACCTGAACTCGCCTTTCTCAATCTTGCGGTACATCTCCATCAAATTCGGACCTTGGAAAGGGAGGTAACCAGCGACAAGAACAAACAGGATAACACCACAAGACCAGATATCTGATTTTGCACCATCGTAGCCTCCCTTGCATATCACTTCTGGAGCTACATATGCAGGCGATCCACAGGCAGTGTGGAGCAAGCCGTCTTGCCTCTTGGACTCCGAAAGTGCGCTCAGTCCAAAATCTGAAACCTTCAGGTTCTCATTCTCATCCAGCAGCAGGTTCTCGGGCTTCAAGTCCCGGTGATACACGCCACGGCTGTGGCAGTAATCCACTGCACTGATGAGCTGCTGGAAGTACTTATGTGCAACACCCTCTGTGAGCTTGCCGCCCTTAGCGACCTTTTCAAAGAGCTCACCACCTTTCATGTACTCCATGACGAAGTAGATCTTGCTTCTTGTTGCCATGACCTCATGGAGCTGAACAATGCTCTTATGCTCCACCAACCGCATGGTTGTGATTTCACGCCTGACCTGCTCCGAGAGCCCTACCTTTAGCACCTTCTCCTTGTCCATCATCTTTATGGCGACACCTTGGTTTGACTGAAGGTTCTTGGCGTAGTGCACCTTGCCAAATGCTCCTTTCCCTAACAATCTCCCCAGTTCATACCTCCCCATCACAATCTTCCCGCCGCTCTCCATGTTTTCAGCAGTATAAATCACAGCCTATACTGTTCTTCTTGTGGCTACCAGTCAGATGTATTGCAACACTTCAGCCAGCCTCCCCGAAGTCATGATCCAGTACTCTGTTGGATTCGTCATAGCGGAGTCTAAATGGCGTGGAGTTGATGCAGGTGATGTGGTTGCTCACATCAAGGGTTGACAAAGTGGGCCCTCGCAGAGGGGTGATCTTTTTGGTCTCGCAAGAGAAATTTCCTCTATGCAAGCACATCTTTCAGCATTCCCACTTCGATTTCTTGTTTTGGATGAGTTATCTGAAAAGAAAAAGAAACCTTCAGATTCGGCAATCGGAGATTCAGTAATACATAGTACTACGAAGTAGTGGTACTTGTAAAAATTGTTGAAGAGAACTACAGAAACATGTCGATTTTATGGCTATATATGGCATATAGATGAGTGGTGAATAATCGAAATTCTGGACGTACTCTTTGAAATAATAAAGAATGTGAGCAAATTATAGACGAACAAAGCATAGATGTATGGAAACAAAATTAAACCACAATAATAAGCCATAAAGGAAGAACATATAGATCGATGGTAACAAAGCTGAATCAAGGTATCTTTTTCTGGTGAGCAAAAATAATTATTAAAACTAGGCTTTGAATCGAGAGCTCAAAGAGTATTTTTTTAAGGAACTACTTCATCAGCCTTGAGCTGTTACCACACCATTGCTGGATCAGCAAGACTTCCAGAATCGTGTTTACCTCCAACAAACTACTAGATATTGGTAGAGCACGGCAGTAACCAACAATTCGGCAGGAGAGAGATTCAGATCTCCAGAAAGAAACTAGAGGAGCCCTCGCAGAAAGATAAGAGAGACAGAGAAAGAAAGATAAGAGAGACAGAGAAAGCTGCGCCACCTTTCTGCATCTAACGATTCAACATCTAGCAGGATTCCCTTGTGGCGAATTTCCAAATCCAACAGGACGGAAGAATGCACCATCTGATTGAGATGAGGGGAGGGGGACCTAAACGATCCAGAATTTCGCGGTTCCCCTTCTCCAATCAATTTGCCCAAACCAGAAAACCAGATTTTTCTTCTTTTTTTTTTCTCAAAAAGATCCATCGGCAGCACGATATACCGTCCCTCCATGGACGGACCAATGACGCAACGCAATGCAGGTAGTACTTGTCGGGGAATAAAACAGGGCCGACAGAGAAGCGAGCCGCCATACCTGCGGCGGCGGCGGGCGGCGGGCGGCGCAACGATGAAGACGGAAGGAGAGAGACTTGCTCCGGTGAAACCCTTCTGGAGCTCTGGTGTTGATGTGAGTCTGCAGTGTGGAGAGCGGGGGACGAGTTGAAGGAAAGATCGGAGGAGGCCGCGCCGTCTTTATACAGAAGCAGAGCGGCGGAGACGATAGAGAGATGAGAAGAACAGCTCGACACCGACGACGCGGTATGACGGAAATACCCCTCTGGCTGCGTGCGTTTCCAGGGCACCGCATCGCACAGAGGCGTAGGGCATATTCCCATCTCTCTCTCCTCGCTGGTTGTTGGCAGGCAAACTTGTAATCCACGGCTGTCAATGCAACCATTGCCAACCCAAAACACACGTAAACAGAAAGGAAACGTGTATGATGTGCTGTTAATTTTTTTCTTCAATCGCAAGAATTAGACATGTGGGGTCGTACCACTTCGCGCGCGACCGTGTATGATATCATATCATCCCTCCTCGTGATTCCAGATCTGATGCCGTCACATTTGGTCGAGTGACAGCGTGCCTAGTAAGTAAACCAGCTACTGTAGGACGATATGCATGTGGTCTGTGTGATATTTTACTGAAATTATCAGTGTAGATAGAGGCTGTGCTCGCCTTATCTTATCCTACGCACTGCTGAGTCAGTCAAGGGCAGCCTGTTCCATGGACCAGGGATGATGGTCTTTACATGTGGATGGAGATTAAATACCAGCCGTATAGTCCCATCCTGAAAACAACGGATGCCCCAGCCCATAGCATAGATCCAATTCTGCCTACCCACCGTCTCCTAAAATGGTTATGCATAGCTATCGCTCAGGTGCACGTGGACAGGGGAGGAGCTTAGAGCATCTCTAGCAGAGCTCATAAATATGTGAACTGAAAAATACGAGTTCAGTTCACCGAACTCGTGTTTACGGACCGAAAAACCCTTGTCACAGATTACAATCCGTAAAAGACGAATTAAAAAAATGGAATTTAAAATGTTGCGGGTAAATTAGGCGATGATCATGTATATAGATGAATTTGATGTTCCGATTGAGCATCAAAACTTACATAGTTCGAGAAATTAAACCTATATTACTTATACTTAGTTTAAGAAAAATGCGGCCTAAAATAGTGGCCTATGCGCGCGGCGGTGCCGGTGGTGGCGGAGCGTCTCGGCGGCAGACAGCGTCGACACTGTCGTGGAGGAGCTTCACTCTTCATCGGCATCAAGCTCGACTATTTCGAGCTTGACGCGACGTACGCGCTCCTCCCGGTGGGCCGCCTTGTACTCTCGCACCTGGCGGACGGCGTCCGCCTCCTCCCGACGGAAGCGAGCGCGGGCCCCCGCCTCGCTAATGGCCTCTGTTTGCGCAAGCACGGCCTCCTCCTCGTCGCTGTCGTGAACGTAGTCGCCCTGTTTTTGGTTTCAGAAATCCTAGTAAGGAAATATTCTCGAAATTGGACAAAATCAACGCACAGGGTCCTATTTTTCCACGAAGCTTCCAGAAGACCGAAGAGGAAACGAAGTGGGGCCACGGGGCGCCGCCACACTAGGGAGGCGCGGCCTACAGGGGGCCTGATGTCTACGGGAGCTTCTATTCTTGTAGACAGTGTTGGGCCTCCAAGAGCAGAGGTTTGTAGAACAGCAGCAAGTTTCCCTTAAGTGGATACCCAAGGTTTATCGAACTCGTGGAGGAAGAGGTCAAAGATATCCCTCTCATGCAACCCTGCAACCACAAAGCAAGAAGTCTCTTGTGTCCCCAACACACCTAATAGGTGCACTAGTTCTGCGAAGAGATAGTGAAATACAGGTGGTATGAATAAGCAGTAGCAACGGCAACGACACCGTAAAAGTGCTTTGCCCGTAACAAGTAAACAAGCAAGTAGTAATGCAAGAAAGTAGTAACACAAGAAAATAGTAAACAAGCAGACGATAGCGATATTTAGGAACAAGGCCTAGGGATTAGACTTTCACTAGTGGACACTCTCAACATTGATCACATAACATAACAGATAAATGCATACTCTACACTCTTGTTGGATGATGAACATATTGCGTAGGATTACACGAACCCTCAATGCCGGAGTTAACAAGCTCCACAATAATGCTCATGTTTTAGTAACCTTTAGTGTAAGATAGATCAACAGACTAAACCAAGTACTAGCATAGCATGCACATTGTGACCTTCATGCATATGTAGGAGGAATAGATCACATCAATATTATCATAGCAATAGTTAACTTCGCAATCTACAAGAGATTGTGATCATAGCATAAACCAAGTACTAACACGGTGCACACACTGTCACCTTTGCACACGTGTAGGAGGAATAAAACTACTTTAATAACACATCACTAGAGTAGCACATAGATAAATTGTGATACAAACACATTGCAATCATAAAGAGATATAAATAAGCACCTCACTATGCTCTTCAACAAGTGAATAAGTATTCTCATGAAATATGGCCTAAGAGACCCACACGGTGCACACACTCGTCACCTTTACACACGTGGGACGCAGGAGTCTCCGGAGATCACATAGGTAAAACTCACTTGACTAGCATAATGACATCTAGATTACAAGCATCATCATATGAATCTCAATCATGTAAGGCAGCTCATGAGATTATTGTATTGAAGCACATAGGAGAGAGATGAACCACATAGCTACCGGCATGCACCCCGAGCCTCGATGGAGAACTACTCCTCCTCATGGGAGCAAGCAGCGGTGATGAAGATGGCGGTGGAGATGGCAGCGGTGTCGATGGAGAAGCCTTCCGGGGCACTTCCCCGCTCCGGCAGGTGCCGAACAGAGATCCCGTCCCCCGCATCTTGGCTTCGCGATGGCGGCGGCTCTGGAAGGTTTTCGTGGGTTTCGTCGAACGCCTCAGGGTTTTCGCGACGGAGGCTTTAAATAGGCGAAGAGGCGGCTCTGGAGGGCTAAAGGGCTGGCCAAACCCTAGGGGGGCGCGGGCCCCCCCTAGGCCGCGCCAGTGTATGGTGTGGCGGGCTCGTGCCCCCCTCCGGTCCCTCTCGTGTGTCTCCGGATGCTTCCGGGGATTCTAAGATCTTTGGCGTTTATTTCGTCCGATTCCGAGAATATTTCGTTACTAGGATTTCGAAACCAAAAACAGCAGAAAACAGAACCGGCACTTCGGCATCTTGTTAATAGGTTAGTTCCGTAAAATGCACGAATATGACATAAAGTGTGCATATAACATGTAGATAACATCAATAATGTGGCATGGAACACAAGAAATTATCGATACGTTGGAGACGTATCGCATCCCCAAGCTTAGTTTTGCTCGTCCCGAGCAGGTAAAACGATAACAAAGATAATTTCGGAGTGACATGCCATCATAAACTTGATCATACTATTTGTAAAGCATATGTAGTGAATGCAGCGATCAAAACAATGTGTATGACATGAGTAAACAAGTGGATCATAAAGCAAAGACTTTTCATGAATAGCACTTCAAGACAAGCATCAATAAGTCTTGCATAAGAGTTAACTCATAAAGCAATAATTCAAAGTAAAGGTATTGAAGCAACACAAAAGAAGATTAAGTTTCAACTGTTGCTTTCAACTTGTAACATGTATATCTCATGGATATTGTCAACATAGAGTAATATAATAAGTGCAATAAGCAAGTATGTAGGAATCAATGCACAGCTCACACAAGTGTTTGCTTCTTGAGGTGGAGAGAAATAGGTGAACCGACTCAACATTGAAAGTAAAAGAATGGTCCTCATAGAGGAAAAGCATCGATTGCTATATTTGTGCTAGAGCTTTGATTTTGAAAACATGAAACAATTTTGTCAACGGTAGTAATAAAGCATATGCATCATGTAAATTATATCTTATAAGTTGCAAGCCTCATGCATAGTGTACCAATAGTGCTCGCACCTTGTCCTAATTAGCTTGGGTTAACACCGATCATCATTGCATAACATATGTTTCAACCAAGTGTCACAAAGGGGTACCTCTATGCCGCCCGTACAAGGGTCTAAGGAGAAAGTTCGCATTGGATTTCTCGCTTTTGATCATTCTTCAACTTAGACACCCATACCGGGACAACATAGACAACGTGATAATGGACTCCTCTTTTAATGCTTAAGCATTCAACAACAGCTTAATATTCTCATAAGAGATTGAGGTTTTATGTCCAAACCGAAACTTCCACCATGATTCATGGCTTTAGTTAGCGGCCCAATGTTCTTCTCTAACAGTATGCATACTCAAACCATTTGATTGTGAAAACCGCCCTTACTTCGTACAAGACGAACATGCATAGCAACTCACATGATATTCAACAAAGAGTAGATGGCGTCCCCGTGAACATGGTTATCGCACAACAAGCAACTTAATAAGAGATAAAGTGCATAAGTACATATTCAATACCACAATAGTTTTTAAGCTATTTTGTCCCATGAGCTATATATTGCAAAGGCGAATGATGGAAATTTAAAGGTAGCACTCAAGCAATTTACTTTGGAATGGCGGAGAAATACCATGTAGTAGGTAGGTATGGTGGACACAAATGGCATAGTGGTTGGCTCAAGGATTTTGGATGCATGAGAAGTATTCCCTCTCGATACAAGGTTTATGCTAGCAAGGTTATTTGAAACAAACACAAGGATGAACGGTGCAGACAAAACTCACATAAAAGACATATTGTAAACATTATAAGACTCTACACCGTCTTCCTTGTTGTTCAAAACTCAATACTAGAAATTATCTAGACCTTAGAGAGACCAATTATGCAAACCAAATTTTAGCAAGCTCTATGTATTTCTTCATTAATAGGTGCAAAGTATATGATGCAAGAGCTTAAACATGAGCACAACAATTGCCAAGTATCACATTACCCAAGACATTATAGCAATTACTACATGTATCATTTTCCAATTCCAACCATATAACAATTTAACGAAGAGGAAACTTCGCCATGAATATTATGAGCTAAGAACACATGTGTTCATATGAACCAACGGAGCGTGTCTCTCTCCAACAAAAGCATGATGTAATCCAATTTATTCAAACACAAACAAAAATAGAAACAAACAAACAGACGCTCCAAGTAAAGTACATAAGATGTGGCCGAATAAAAATATAGTTTCAAGAGAAGGAACCTGATAATTTGTCGATGAAGAAGGGGATGCCTTGGGCATCCCCAAGTTTAGACGCTTGAGTCTTCTTGATATATGCAGGGATGAACCACCGGGGCATCCCCAAGCTTATACTTTTCACTCTTCTTGATCGTAGTATATCATCCTCCTCTCTTGACCCTTGAAAACTTCCTCCACACCAAACTCGAAACAACTCATTAGAGGGTTAGTGGACAATAAAAATTAACATGTTCAGAGGTGACACAATCATTCTTAACACTTCTGGACATTGCATAAAGCTACCGGACATTAATGGATCAAAGAAATTCATCCAACATAGCAAAAGAGGCAATGCGAAATAAAAGGCAGAATCTGTCAAAACAGAACAGTCCGTAAATATAGATTTTATTAGGCCACCAGACTTGCTCAAACGAAAATGCTCAAATTGAATGAAAATTGCGTACATATCTGAGGATCACTCACGTAAATTTGCATAATTTTCTGAGTTAGCTACAGAGAATTAGACCCAGATTCGTGACAAAGAAAGAAATCTGCTTCTCGCAAAGAATCCAAATCTAGTACTTACTTTACTATCAAAGACTTTACTTGGCACAACAAAACACAAAACTAAGATAAGGAGAGGTTGCTACAGTAGTAAACAACTTCCAAGACAAAAATATAAAACAAAGTACTGTAGCAAAATAACACATGGGTTATCTCTCAAGAAGTTCTTTTCTTTATAGCCATTAAGATGGGCTCAGCAGTTTTAATGATGCACTCGCAAGAAATAGTATTTGAAGCAAAAGAGAGCATCAAGAGGCAAATTCAAAACACATTTAAGTCTAACATGCTTCCTATGCATAGGAATCTTGTAAATAAACAAGTTCATGAAGAGCAAAGTAACAAGCATAGGAAGATAAAACAAGTGTAGCTTCAAAAATTTCAAGCACATAGAGAGGCATTTTAGTAACATGAAAATTTCTACAACCATATTTTCCTCTCTCATAATAACTTTCAGTAGCAACATGAGCAAAGTCAACAATATAACTATCACATAAATCATTCTTATCATGAGTCTCATGCATAAAATTATTACTCTCCACATAGGCATAATCAATTTTATTAGTTGTAGTGGGAGCAAATTCAACAAAGTAGCTATCATTATTATTCTCATCAAGTGTAGGAGGCATAGTATAATCACAACAAAATTTACTCTCCATAGTAGGTGGCACCAAAAGACCACTATCATTATCATCATCGTAAATAGGAGGCAAAGTATCATCAAAGAAAATTTTCTCCTCAATGCTTGGGGGACTAAAAAGATCATGAAACCCAGCCTTCCCCAAGCTTAGCATTTTCCATATCATTATCAACAATGGTGTTCAAAGCGTTCATACTAATATTACTACCAGAGATGCAAATAAGATTTCATAGGTTTTTTAATTTTCGCATCAAACAATCCATGTTTTAAATCGAGAAATAGAATAAGAAGCTCACTCTTGTACATTATGCCAAACTAGTGTAAACAAGAAACAACAAGATGCAATTGCAGGATCTAAAGGAAATAGCTTTGAGCACACACACAACGGCACCGGAAAAATACTTTACCTGGGACCGTAGTATGAGTGCCTTTTTACCTTTCCTCCCGAGCAACGGCGCCTTAAAAGTGCTTGATGTCTACGGGAGCTTCTATTCTTGTAGACAGTGTTGGGCCTCCAAGAGCAGAGGTTTGTAGAACAGCAAGCAAGTTTCCCTTAAGTGGATACCCAAGGTTTATCGAACTCAGGGAGGAAGAGGTCAAAGATATCCCTCTCATGCAACCCTGCAACCACAAAGCAAGAAGTCTCTTGTGTCCCCAACACACCTAATAGGTGCACTAGTTCGGCGAATAGATAGTGAAATACAGGTGGTATGAATAAGCAGTAGCAACGGCAACGACACCCGTAAAAGTGCTTTGCCCGTAACAAGTAAACAAGCAGTAGTAATGCAAGACAGTAGTAACACGAAGAAATAGTAAACAAGCAGACGATAGCGATATTTAGGAACAAGGCCTAGGGATTAGACTTTCACTAGTGGACACTCTCAACATTGATCACATAACGTAACGTATAAATGCATACTCTACACTCTTGTTGGATGATGAACATATTGCGTAGGATTATACGAACCCTCAATGCCGGAGTTAACAAGCTCCACAATAATGCTCATGTTTTAGTAACCTTTAGTGTAAGATAGATCAACAGACTAAACCAAGTACTAGCATAGCATGCACACTGTCACCTTCATGCATATGTAGGAGGAATAGATCACATCAATATTATCATAGCAATAGTTAACTTCGCAATCTACAAGAGATTGTGATCATAGCATAAACCAAGTACTAACACGGTGCACACACTGTCACCTTTGCACACGTGTAGGAGGAATAAAACTACTTTAATAACACATCACTAGAGTAGCACATAGATAAATTGTGATACAAACACATTGCAATCATAAAGAGATATAAATAAGCACCTCACTATGCTCTTCAACAAGTGAATAAGTATTCTGTGAAATATGGCCTAAGAGACCCACACGGTGCACACACTGTCACCTTTACACACGTGGGACGAGGAGTCTCCGGAGATCACATAGGTAAAACTCACTTGACTAGCATAATGACATCGAGATTACAAGCATCATCATATGAATCTCAATCATGTAAGGCAGCTCATGAGATTATTGTATTGAAGCACATAGGAGAGAGATGAACCACATAGCTACCGGTACAGCCCCGAGCCACGATGGAGAACTACTCCCTCCTCATGGGAGCAGCAGCGGTGATGAAGATGGCGGTGGAGATGGCAGCGGTGTCGATGGAGAAGCCTTCCGGGGCACTTCCCCGCTCCGGCAGGTGCCGGAACGAGATCCCGTCCCCCGGATCTTGGCTTCGCGATGGCGGCGGCTCGGGAAGGTTTTCGTGGGTTTCGTCGAACGCCTCGGTGGTTTTCGCGACGGAGGCTTTAAATAGGCGAAGAGGCGGCTCGGAGGGCCGAAGGGCTGGCCAAACCCTAGGGGGCGCGGGCCCCCTAGGCCGCGCCGAGGTATGGTGTGGTGGGCTCGTGCCCCCCTCCGGTCCCTCTCGTGTGTTCCGGATGCTTTCGGGGATTCTAAGATCTTTGGCGTTGATTTCGTCCGATTCCGAGAATATTTCGTTACTAGGATTTCGAAACCAAAAACAGCGAGAAAACGTGAACCGGCACTTCGGCATCTTGTTAATAGGTTAGTTCCGTAAAATGCACGAATATGACATAAAGTGTGCATATAACATGTAGATAACATCAATAATGTGGCATGGAACACAAGAAATTATCGATACGTTGGAGACGTATCAGGCCTGCGCGGCCCTAGCGTGTGGGGCCCCCGTGACGCCCCTTGACCTGCCCTTCCGCCTACTTAAAGTCTTCGTCGCGAAACCCCCAGTACCGAGAGCCACGATACGGAAAACCTTCCAGAGACGCCGCCGCCAATCCCATCTCGTGGGATTCAGGAGATCGCCTCCGCACCTCGCCGGAGAGGGGAATCATCTCCCGAAGGTCTCTTCATCGCCATGATCGCCTCCGGATCGATGTGTGAGTAGTCCACCCCTGGACTATGGGTCCATAGCAGTAGCTAGATGGTTGTCTTCTCCTCATTGTGCTATCATGTTAGATCTTGTGAGCTTCCTATCATGATCAAGATCATCTATTTGTAATCCTACATGTTGTGTTTGTTGGGATCCGATGAATATTGAATACTATGTCAAGTTGATTATCAATCTATCATATATGTTGTTTATGTTCTTGCATGTAATATCCCAGGTTTAGAGACGATCGAGGGGTAGATTTTAGAAAGGGATGTGCATTGCATAGCAAATTCTGAGGAAATTTCGCGCTTTTAAACAAAAAACTGCATCGAATGGGGAACAAGTTTCTCTCTCGACACCTTACAAGGTTAGGGTTTCGAGTGTGCGACAAACTTGCATCTCGCTTAACTAGATTAGGGTTTTGAGTTGAGAGGGGAGAGTTTGAAACACCAATTTAAGTTGCATGATTGAATTCTAAGTTAAGATGGATGATCAAATTCAAACCAAATTTGAATTTGAATTTCAAATTCAAACATCAAGTTAATATCTCATAATCCAAACTTGAGATAATTTTATAAACAATCTTAAATAATCAAAATATAAATAGAACAATTAATATATAAAGCTCAATAGAGAAAAATTGGAGCTTTATTGATAAACACACAAGATACATTGTTTTTACAATATCCGTAAATAAACTATGAACATTACAACATATTACAAGAATTGGACAAAAATAGAAAAAGAAAAGAAAAGGAAAATTACAAATCAAGGATCTATCCTAACACTACAAGCTAAACTTCCTTAATTCTTGTACTTGATGATCTTCATGATCATTGGAGCAACAGAATGATCCCTGCATATAATCACCACAAAAGAAGAGTTATGCCAAGTGGCATAGCCACTTGGCGAGTTAGAAAGAAATGGAAATGTGGATAATGTCAAGTCGGCCGAGCTGATCCATGCCACAGCCAAGTTCCAGGACCGAGTGCACAACACTCGCTACACACACACACACTCGCTCACAGGGCTGTGTGCATGCAGCACACACACACAGTGAGTCACCTGTGTGGCAAGCAAGAGCTGTCGACCAGGGAGAGCAAGAGAGCACCATATATAACCTTTTCAGAGCCAAACCCTAGTCATTTGCATCAGCCATCGACAGGCTTCACTGGTAAGAACAGCCAAGAACAGCCAAGAACACAAGAACAGCTTGAACAGCTACTGCTGTTCAACACATTTCCACCACCACAGCACATAACCAAGAGGCATCAAGCTCACCAGGAGGAGCAGGGCAAGAAAATCAACCACAAGAACCACACAGAAGCAAACCCTCTACATCAACATCAAATCCTAGGAGCTGGAGTGAGGTATACCAAGCATCATGAACAAACCAGAGGGTTTTGTTCATATATAAGCATATGCATCTAGCACACATGATCAATAGGGTAGGATACCAAGGTTGTGTCATCATCTGGTTATTAAACCATATGGTGCAAGCAAGAGCAGAAAGGCCACTGGTCAATCATCAAAGGGGAACAACAGATATGACAAAAATTGCATAACTGAAGAAATCCAGCAAGAGATGAGAGCACAAGTCAGCCTAACACACACACTTAGCACCTACAGCTATTCAGGCCATCAGACTTAGACAAATCATTGTCTATTTTGATTTCAACATCAAGAGTTATTGGCAATCCAATAAATGGATCACCCAGAAAGCATTTGGTGAGCCACAGCAAGCCAACAAGAGGGGAGCTACCCTGGGGCAGTATATGACTACCGCCGGGGTCACCTCAAACCCTGAAACAGCCAAACCATCAAGCCAAGCACTAATATCATCACCCAGAATGGGTTCAAAGTGGAGCTAGGGTCCCCAACTAATGTTGGCATCCCTCTAGCTCAATTAAACAAATTATAAGAGTCATCACTGCAAGCAGTTCATCTCATTTATCCAATAAACAAGTATAAACTTTACAGATAAATGAAAGAGATAGATCACCAGTAACTGGAACACTTACTCATGATCCAATTGATCACTGGAAGCAACAACAATTGCTTGAGCCAACCACAGCACACACAGGCACAAGGCCCGGTTATGCACAGATCACCGGAATAAGCCCGGACAGTGCATAGGCAGTAAATAAAGCAAGCATTGATCAAGCAGTTGTTGATCACTGGATCACCAGAGCTTGCTAAAGCATGCTAGAACCCAATTCTAGCATTATATTGACCATATAAAATAAACAGACACATTACTTAAGGAATTGCATCACAGATAATCAATTAATAACCTTATGTTTGTATCCAGAAGCACATCAAAGGTTTGATGAACCACTGGATCATGATAAACAAATAAACCACTTAGTGCTCATCCTTTAATCATACCAAGTAAGCCAACAAGCAATGCTCGGATGAGCATGCTCATGAATTTGAGCACAAGAATTAGCCACAAGTAGCTCGGTCACTTGCAATTATGCAAGAACTATACACTATAATCAAGCCATAGCAATTGAAATGAACACACTTGAGGATCCGGCAAGATTATCAACAAGAACAAAAGCACAGGAAGGGAATTAAGCAAGCGAGTACTAGCACGACAAGTGCTTAGGCTAGAAATTCTTACACGGAGATATGACGAGGCATTACACAGCGAGTAGCACATGCATAGCACAGCAGCATAGCACAGCAGGAGCAAGCACACATGGCGCTGCAGAAGAGCACAACAACTCTTGCGCAGGCAAGCACAACACAGGGGTAGAGCTAGCAGAGGAAGCAGATCAGGCACAAGAGAGAAGCAGAAGGGAGGAGGCGCACATACCCGGGGTCAAGCAGACGGGCGCAGTCATGGCGGCCACGGCGGCACACGCCGGAGCGCGGCGGCACCAGGCCAAGCCGGGCCATGGCAGCACCACGGGCGAGCACGGTGGCGCCGCGGCATCTGGAGCGTCGGCGGCGACGAGATCGCCACGGCACTCCACGCCAGGAGACCAGAGGCGAAGGGGGGGCGAGACAAGCAGGAGGCGCATCACAAATCGCCGCGGTGGATCTGAAGCGCCGTTGAACGGCGGTTCAGATGCGCCATACCTCGCCGACGGCGACGGCCGGAGTTGGCCGGAACAATTCTGAGAAGACGGCGGCGACGCGGATCGCCAGAGAGGGGTTAGGGTTAGGGTTCGGACACGCGCGAGAGAGAGAAGGAGAGAGTGAGATGGTCGGGCCGGACCAGGTGGGTCGGCCGACCTAACCCTTTGGGCCACCTGACAGGTGGGGCCCAAGGGCATTTAGGTCATTTCACAAATTCTTATAAATAACAAAAACTTTGAAATTAAATAAGAAATGCTTAGGAGCTCAGAAAAATAAATTAAAAATATGAAAAGGGATCAGAATAAAAATCTCTATTTAAATAAAATACCAAACATAATTTTTGAAGACAATTAAAAATAAATCTTATTTTGATGATTTAAATAATAATTTAAATCACACATACTATTTTCAATAATGAAAATAAGTCCATTAATGCAAATGGACTATCAAAAACACCTTGACAATGTCTCAAGGTTATATTTACCCTAAATCAAGTATCTCTAAGATGTTCTTAGTATTCAACCTCTCATAAAATAACAACGACATCGGAAGGGGGGAACAAACCCTAAAACTGGAATCATGCATTATTGCTTCTTTAACCATTGCCCTTATCGGACAATGATGCTATTTTTCAGAACCAGAGGACAAGGGTCAGTCCACACCATCCAACTGCAGAACTTTGCAGTGTTCAGGCAAGTTCATCGCTTGCTCATGTCATTCGAGTATCTTTATCAAATTAATTGCAAAGTACTATGATTATCACTATTGCATAAAAACCAAAACCACTACTTTCATAACTATGAATATGACTATGTGGTTGGCAATGGAACCATGGATTGTGTTGATATGGTGGAGGTTCCATTGCAAGGGTCTATATCCATCTAGGATTAAACAACAAATGTCGCCAGTGATTCTTGTGCCGTAATACCCGTGTTAACCATAAGATCCGGAGTGGGACGGAGTAGTCAAAAGTGTTTCCACCTCTCGTACATCAACGGATGCGCTTACCGTAGACACTTGACCCAGGTTGGGCAAGCGGTGGGGTGGGGATCCCATTCTAATTCCCCACGGTAAGTGGTCTATGATGGGTTGCAGCTACCGGCGAAGGAGTTTGGTTAACGAGTCCCAAACCGTTGTCGTGGTCGGGGTCCATCCTTAATTGGTGTAAGAGGACCGACGAGGACCCAGTGGTCGGGGTATGCAACAAAGGGTGGGTGTGCGAGGCAGCGGAGGAACATGATTGGCTAGACCTTATACCGGGCCTCACACCGAAGGAAGTGTGGACGGGAAAGCTGCCCGGTTGGCACCAAGGTTAAGATCTCTTATGGGTAAAGCAACACACCTCTGCAGAGTGTAAAGAATCGTGACTCGTCACTCCCTGTTCCGGGATTGAGGAACTGCGAACGCGGCCGGAAAGGAGCTCCATGAAGTTCTAGTAAACCGGTGAAGGCCGACGGACATAGCTCTTTGAAATAAAAGCAATCTCTTGAAGAAATGTTTATCAAAACTTGCATTGGTATTGGACTTTCCGGTCTAATATCGTAGCTAGTGCATTAAACACCTCTTATCTATAATGAACTTGTTGAGTACGCTCGTACTCATACCACTCTTAAATCCCATGCTTAGATTGTCTGAATCGTCTGGAGGAGAACTACGACAACACTGAAGGAGCCGAGATCATCGGCTATGAAGAACCCGACCTCTCAGGAGGTGTTGAAGGCGTAGACTATCTCATAGTCTACGGATCCGGGGAGGCTTCCGGAGAAGAACAAGCCTAGAGATATCTGTTGAGTAGTAGTAGTAACCGAGCAGCCCGAACTCTTAGTATTTAGCTGCTCGAGGAAATAAATGTTTAGTATAATGAAACTCTGAAATTGTAAGTTAAGTTGGGTTCACCTCGAACCCAGGAGTATTCCTCTTTGGACCCAAGAGGAGCTCCAAGACGATATGTGTATGATAATTGTAATAATATGTGAATGAGTTATGGACCCTGCTATGTTCTGTTGTACTACTCTGAGGGATGTAATATTTGCGGAATGGTACTTCGTGAATGTTATATCAACGACTGGCATACTACAACATGCAAGTGGTATGCGTGGTCACCACAGCTTGGTATCGGAGCAAAAGCTTTGACCTTAGGTTGGAACCTAGTAAATGGGACCAAACGTTAGGAGTCAAATAGGACTAATAAAGAATTCTCTAAAAATATGGTGTATATTCAATTGAGAATACAACAATCATATCTTTTAGTGCGATAATTCTTTATTATCTCTATTATGATGCATTATTACTAATCTCATAATCTTTCTATTTCTACAGCCAACATGGCAAGTTCACGACCATGGAGAAACGTGAAAGTTATGGATTCCACACTGAACGAGTACCAAGGAGGACTTGCAGATATCTTACGAGCCATGTTACTAGAATTTGGGTGCGATCCCCAGATTCCAGTAAAGAAATACATGTTCTATGATGGTCCAGTATTGGCCAAGTGCAGAGTAGGACTGCGACTTCCCGAATCTTTGGGAATGAGCGTAGTCATGCCAGCTCGGAGAAGCGAGGACAACCAACACAGCTTATCATATAGCTGTTATGAGAGCCATATCCGATATTCGGGAGCATAAGACGAAAGAGCTTATGGGTTCCGAATTCACACACATTCCTCATATGGAGGAGGACAATGATCCCATGCTCAACCACTACAAATATGCTAAACGCAAACCTATAGCAGCGGCAAAATATATGGACAATAGCCGTAACTTCATATCATTACTCTTTCAACTCGAATCATCATCCGATAGGAGCAATTGATACGATGCTTGGAGGAATTCACCGAACCCAAGGAGGAGAGTAGGGGCAAAGAACCTATGGAGAATGTGGTGCACACACCAGTTTATTCAGCTGGTGACTACATCAGTATTGATCCACTTGCACGTGAACCTACACCTGTTACACCTGGGAACTACCTGGGTAGTTCCTATGGGGGATACGAAGGCGGAGAGGAATCCGGAAACAAGCAGCGTTCCGAGACTCCTATCGAGAATTCCAGGGGTTGGCGTTGGGGATCGGATACTGGAACTCATAGTACCACAACGTATTATGATGGGGAGATGAATGATGACGCAACAACCCAGAACCAGAACTATCCTAGTAATGAAGGAGTGGATGGAGGATATCCGACACAGGTAGAGTCGGGTACGAGTTTTGGTAATCCTTATGGTGGGGCTACAGGAGAATACACCCGATGGGTGGACTATGATGCACTCAACGATCAGTTTGTGAACACTGATTTCTCCTTAGGATCATCATCGGATTCGGATTACAAGCCAAAGGGGAGACCTTATGTTCCGGGGTCTATCGAGAGGACGACACGTTCGACCGGATGGAAGCCCGGAATGTACCGGGAGTGAAGATCGACTAGAGTCCACCAAGGGAGGCGAGGCTATAATACACAAGTACCACGTGTATTATAGTTTGTAATATTTGTATAAATTTGTACATATACTTTAATAAGTGAGTTTGCATACTCACATCAACTTGAGTATTGTAATAAGACCACTTATGTATGTATATACAGGGTATATGTTTTGTATGATTTGGATTTGCTTCTTGATTTCCATTGCGTGACTAGTTCTGTGCACAATGTTGAGCTCGTAAAACTTGCGCATGGAGTAATTATGAGTATCATCTTGTGTTGCGTAACTAAGGGGATTATGTCGGGAACGCTAGGCGATGAGATCGAAGCACGACGCATGGAGCGCGAAGCAAAACAAAAGGAAGAGGCCGAGGGTGCAGCCGGAGATCGGTTTCCACCACCACCACCACCCATGACGCAGCAGAAACTTTATCCAGTACATGCAGCTGGTAGAGGAGCGACAGCGTATAACACTGGAGCAGCAGAACAAATTCTTTCAGGATTTGTTGCATCAAAACAGGGTGGAGAGACCTGAGAACCCGGGAGTCACACTAGCAGACTTCCAGAACACCAAGCCCATATCTTTTGCATACGCGCCCGAGCCAATGGACGCGGAAGACTGGCTCATGGACACTGAGCGAAAGCTCAACACTGTTGGATGCAATGACCAGGAGAAGGTCCGTTATGCTACACACTTGTTGTGTGGACCCGCCGCATCATGGTGGGATAACATTGTAGCCGTATATCCGGCTGGAAAGGTATTCACATGGGAGGAGTTCGCAAGGAAGTTCAGGGAATCCAATGTCCCTGAGAGTATTGTGGAGTTGAAGCGTCGAGAATTTGAAAGTCTCGAGCAGAAGGACAAAGCAATCCTGACTTATGTCAGGGAGTTTTCTAAATTGTCCCGGTACGCTGTTGATGAAGTCAACACCGAGGACAAGAAGAAGAAGAGATTTCTGAGGGGGTTAAGTCCCCAGTTCAAAGTACAGCTCCGTATGATGAGGGCAACAGAGTTTCAAGAGTTGGTGGATGCAGCCATCACACTAGAAGATGATTTCAAGCAATTACAGGAGGAGAAGCGGAAGAAGGCCAAGTTTGAGCCTAAGAGGTTTGTTAGTAACAAGCCCAATACCAGCTTGAGTTTCAAGCCACGGTACAACAACAACAACAACAACAACCAGAGGAGGAACCAAGGATATCAGTCTGCAAATCAGATTATATGCCATTCCTGTGGATTCAAAGGACATGTCGCGAAAGATTGTAAGAAGCCAAAGATTATATGCTTTGGTTGTCGCCAGGAGGGGCACATGCTGAAGGACTGCCCCAAGAGAAACACTGGAGGAGGTCAATCTGGAGGAGGAGGAAATCGAGGAAACACCGGAGGGAGCTGGAAGAATAAGAAGCCCTTCGGCAAGCTGAACTGTACCAGGTCCGGAGGAGGTGGTCAACTCGACCGGGCGGTGATAGGTACGCTCCGGATACTCACTCATCCCGGCAAAGTACTTTTTGATACTCGGTGCAACTACATCATTCATTTCTCAACAATTCATCATCAAACATGGGATTAGTTGCACTAAGTTAGATACACCCATAACCATACTTTCTGCGGGGGAACGATAGTAGTAACCCATGCCAAACAAAAACAAGTCATTATGATCAATAAGTGCGCGTTCGACGCGGACCTGTTCATTTTACCGATGAAGGACATTGATGTCATTCTTGGTATGAACTGGTTGGAATCTAATGGAGCATTGATCGACTGTGTGAACAAGACGGTGTCGTTGAAAAGTCCAGATGGAAGCAGAATGATCTACCAAGGCGACAAACATACACAGATTGAAGTTGAGCTACAGCTGAACAACATGAAAGAGGTAAAGTTAGAGGATATACCCGTAGTAAATGAATTCCAGGATGTGTTTCCTGCGGAATTACCTGGTATGCCACCAGATAGGGAGATAGAATTCACTATCGACCTAATTCCAGGAATAGCTCCGATTGCTAAAGCACCATATAAGATGGGGCCCAAGGAATTGAAAGAACTTAAGGAGCAATTGGATGACTTGGAACAAAAGGGATTCATTCAAGAGAGTGTTTCACCATGGGGATCACCTGTGATCTTCGTAGATAAAAGGGATGGAGGAAGAAGGATGTGCGGAGACTACAGGAATCTAAACAACGTCACAATCAAGAACAAGTATCCACTTCCAAGAATACAAGATCTATTTGATCAAGTTAGAGGCGCGGGAGTCTTTTCCAAGATTGATCTAAGATCCGGTTATCACCAGATAAAGATCAAGAAGGAAGACGTTCCGAAAACTGCCTTTGTCTCAAGATATGGACACCATGAATATCTTGTAGTACCTTTTGGATTGACCAATGCCCCGAGCAATATTCATGAATCTCATGAATAAGATCTTCATGCCATATCTAGACAAGTTTGTCATCGTATTTATCGATGATATTTTGATATATTCCAAGAACAAGGCAGAACATGCCGAACATTTGAGGTTAGTGTTGCAAACACTAAGGGAACATCAACTTTATGCCAAACTTAGTAAGTGTGAATTTTGGCTAGATCAAGTGGAATTTCTTGGTCATGTCATTAGCAAAGATGGAATCGTTGTTAACCCGAGCAAGGTAGCAGCAGTTCTAGAATGGGAAGCACCCAAGACTGTCAAGGAAATCCGAGGATTCCTCGGAATGGCAGGATATTACCGGAGGTTCATTGAAGGATTCTCCAAGATAGCAGGACCAATGACGAAGTTGTTAAGGAAGAATACACCATTCGTGTGGTCAGAGGAGTGTGAAAAGAGCTTTCAAACTCTAAAAGAGAAACTCACCACAGCACCGGTATTAGCAGTTCCAGAAGTTGGCAAGGATTACACTGTGTACTGTGACGCATCCAAACATGGATTGGGTTGTGTACTCATGCAAGATCGGAAAGTGATATCTTATGGATCGAGGCAACTCAGACCTCATGAAGTGAATTATCCAACACATGATTTGGAATTAGCAGCTGTCGTATTTGCACTCAAAACATGGAGACATTTTCTCTATGGAGCTAAGTGTGAGCTCTATACAGACCATAAAAGCCTCAAATATTTCTTCACTCGGAAGGAACTCAACATGAGACAGAAAAGATGGTTAGAATTGATCAAGGATTATGACCTGACAATCAATTACACACCAGGGAAGGCTAATGTTGTAGCAGACGCCCTGAGTAGGAAGAGTACCGGAGGAGTAGAACAAGAAATATCACCGGAATTGAGGAAGGAAATAAGTCAAGCCCAAATACAACTTTGGGAGAAGGAAGCCCATGAAGGATTATCGGCGTTGCAAGTAGCCGATGAGTTGAATGTCAACCTGAAGAATGAGATAATGATGGGTCAAATGGATGATCCATTCATCGTGGAGGAGATGAGAAGAATAGATGAGGGAAGACCATCAGAATTTCATCGCGGAGAATCTGGATCCTTATGGTTCCAGAAAAGAATTTGTGTTCCGGATATTGCTGAAATCAAGGAAGTAATACTCCGGGAAGCCCATCAAACACCATACTCCATTCATCCGGGGAGTACGAAGATGTACATGGATCTAAAAGAGTTATTCTGGTGGAACAACATGAAGAGAGAAATAGCACAATATGTGGCGGAATGCCATACCTGCCAAAGAGTGAAGGCGGAACACCAGAGTCCGGCAGGGAAGTTACAACCTTTACCTATCCCGGAGTGGAAATGGGAAGAAATAGGGATGGATTTCATCACCGGACTACCCATGACTAATAAAAAGAAGGACATGATATGGGTAATCGTGGACCGGTTAACGAAAAGTGCACACTTCTTAGCGGTAAATCAGCAGGACAAAGGAGAGAAACTCATTGATCTTTACATCAAGGAGATCGTGAGTAAGCATGGAGTGCCTAAGAAGATAGTGTCGGATCGAGGATCCGTGTTCACATCAGCATTCTGGAAGCAACTTCATGAAGCTTTAGGATCCAAGTTGGACTATAGTACTGCTTACCATCCGCAGACAGGTGGACAAACCGAGAGAACCAACCAGATCATAGAGGATATGCTTAGGGCTTGTGCCCTAGACTTCGGAGGATCGTGGGAAGAACACTTACCACTAGCAGAGTTTTCATACAATAATAGCTATCAAAGCAGCATCAAGATGGCACCATTTGAAGCTCTGTATGGAAGGAAATGTAGATCACCAATATGTTGGTATGAAGCTGGAGCAAGTAAAGAGTTCAACCCTGATTATGTCAAGGAAAAACAACAAATCATTGACATTATCGTAGACAGAGCTCAAGATAGCCCAAAGTCGGCAAAAGAGTTATGCTGATCAAAAGAGGAGAACATGGGAACCACGAGTTGGGGACATGGTTTACCTTAAGGTGAGCCCGATGAAAGGACTCCAGAGGTTTGGAGTAAAAGGAAAACTCAGTCCTAGATACATTGGACCTTTCAAGATATTGAGTCGAATCGAGGTTTAGCCTTTGAATTGGATCTACCTGGAAGGTTAGCACAAGTTCATAATGTATTCCATGTGTCACAACTCAGAAAGTGTTTGAAGACCCCAGATGAACCAATCTCACATGATGAGCTCGAGTTACAACCAGACTTGACATACATCGAGAAGCCAGCCAAGATTCTCGAGGAAAGCTGGAAACAACTCAGAAATAAGGCGATCAAGTATTGCAAAATGCAATGGAAGCATCACCCCGAGAGGGAAGCCACCTGGGAAAAAGAGGAAGACCTGAGGAAAACATACCCCGAACTGTTCAGGTATTACAACCACAACTTCGGGACGAAGTTTTCTTTAAGGGGGAAAGGCTGTAATATCCCAGGTTTAGAGACGATCGAGGGGTAGATTTTAGAAAGGGATGTGCATTGCATAGCAAATTCTGGGGAAATTTCGCGCTTTTAAACAAAAAACTGCATCGAAGGGGAACAAGTTTCTCTCTCGACACCTTACAGGGTTAGGGTTTCGAGTGTGCGACAAACTTGCATCTCGCTTAACTAGATTAGGGTTTTGAGTTGAGAGGGGAGAGTTTGAAACACCAATTTAAGTTGCATGATTGAATTCTAAGTTAAGATGGATGATCAAATTCAAACCAAATTTGAATTTGAATTTCAAATTCAAACATCAAGTTAATATCTCATAATCCAAACTTGAGATAATTTTATAAACAATCTTAAATAATCAAAATATAAATAGAACAATTAATATATAAAGCTCAATAGAGAAAAATTGGAGCTTTATTGATAAACACACAAGATACATTGTTTTTACAATATCCAGAAATAAACTATGAACATTACAACATATTACAAGAATTGGACAAAAATAGAAAAAGAAAAGAAAAGGAAAATTACAAATCAAGGATCTATCCTAACACTACAAGCTAAACTTCCTTAATTCTTGTACTTGATGATCTTCATGATCATTGGAGCAACAGAATGATCCCTGCATATAATCACCACAAAAGAAGAGTTATGCCAAGTGGCATAGCCACTTGGCAGGTTAGAAAGAAATGGAAATGTGGATAATGTCAAGTCGGCCGAGCTGATCCATGCCACAGCCAAGTTCCAGGACCAGGTGCACAGCACCTGCTTACACACACACAGCCTGCTCACAGGGCTGTGTGCATGCAGCACACACACACAGTGAGTCACCTGTGTGGCAAGCAAGAGCTTTCGACCAGGGAGAGCAAGAGAGCACCATATATAACCTTTTCAGAGCCAAACCCTAGTCATTTGCATCAGCCATCGACAGGCTTCACTGGTAAGAACAGCCAAGAACACAAGAACAGCTTGAACAGCTACTGTTGTTCAACACATTTCCACCACCACAGCACATAACCAAGAGGCATCAAGCTCACCAGGAGGAGCAGGGCAAGAAAATCAACCACAAGAACCACACAGAAGCAAACCCTCTACATCAACATCAAATCCTAGGAGCTGGAGTGAGGTATACCAAGCATCATGAACAAACCAGAGGGTTTTGTTCATATATAAGCATATGCATCTAGCACACATGATCAACAGGGTATGATACCCAAGGTTGTGTCATCATCTCGGTTATTAAACCATATGGTGCAAGCAAGAGCAGTAAAGGCCACCGGTCAATCATCAAAGGGGAACAACAGATATGACAAAAATTGCATAACCGAAGAAATCCAAGCAAGAGATGAGAGCACAAGTCAGCCTAACACACACACTTAGCACCTACAGACTATTCAGAGCCATCGGACTTAGACAAATCATTGTCTATTTTGATTTCAACATCAAGAGTTATTGGCAATCCAATAAATGGATCACCCGTAAAGCATTTGGTGAGCCACAAGCAAGCCAACAAGAGGGGAGCTACCCCGGGGCAAGTATATGACTACCGCCGGGGTCACCTCAAACCCCGAAACAGCCAAACCATCAAGCCAAGCACTAATATCATCACCCGTAATGGGTTCAAAGTGGAGCTAGGGTCCCCAACTAATGTTGGCATCCCTCTAGCTCAATTAAACAAATTATAAGAGTCATCACCGCAAGCAGCTCATCTCATTTATCCAATAAACAAGTATAAACTTTACGGATAAATGAAAGAGATAGATCACCAATGAATCGGAACACTTACTCATGATCCAATTGATCACCGGAAGCAACAAGCAATTGCTTGAGCCAACCACAAGCACACACGAGCACAAGGCCTGGTTATGCACAGATCACTGAATAAGCCCGGACAGTGCATAGGCGATAAATAAAGCAAGCATTGATCAAGCAGCTGTTGATCACTGGATCACCAGAGCTTGCTAAAGCATGCTAGAACCCAATTCTAGCATTATATTGACCATATAAAATAAACAGACACATTACTTAAGGAATTGCATCACAGATAATCAATTAATAACCTTATGATTGTATCCAGAAGCACATCAAAGGTTTGATGAACCACTGGATCATGATAAACAAATAAACCACTTAGTGCTCATCCTTTAATCATACCACACTACAAGAAAAACCTTCCATAGAGACATTTTACTAGAGACACTTCCTGCTTTGCCTCTTCAAAAATCACATTAAGACACTTTGCATGTTGTAGTGGCACTTTTTGAGACATTTCAGAAATAGTCTCATATGTAGGGACGTTAGTTGAGACATTTCTGTAAGGGGTTGCAATTTTCATTCTATAGACAACTTATGAGACACTCCAAAGTGTCACAGATAAGTTATCAAGAGGCAATCCATGAGACACTTCGTTGTATGTCCTTAATTTTTATCTAGAGGCAATGTTTGAGGCATTTTCCTTGTTCTCTAGAGACATTTGTTCTATGTTTGGGTCATGGTGGGCAATACTAATTAGAAATTTATTCCAAGTATGAACATATACTTGTGAAAGGGTGAGATGGTTAATGGAATAAGTCTTAATCACTAAGGTCATGAGTTCGAGTATTGCTTTTCACATGGTTTCTTTACATTTATTTACTCTAGAGACACAATATAATGCCTCTTTTATGTCTTCTAAAATGTAAAGACATTATTACTATTGTCCTTACCACGTAGAGACACCGCCCGTAGTGACAGTTTTGAGACAATATGGAAAGTGTCTCTATGACTATGTAGGAGCAATTTAAGTGTCTCTACTGGACCAAAATAGTGTCTCTACATGCCAATTCTCTTGTAGTGCCAGTAAGCCAACAGCAATGCTCAGATGAGCATGCTCATGAATTTGAGCACAAGAATTAGCCACAGTAGCTCAGTCACTTGCAATTATGCAAGAACTATACACTATAATCAAGCCATAGCAATTGAAATGAACACACTTGAGGATCTGGCAAGATTATCAACAAGAACAAAAGCACAGGAAGGGAATTAAGCAAGCAGTACTAGCACAGCAAGTGCTTAGGCTAGAAATTCTTACACAGAGATATGACAGGGCATTACACAGCAGTAGCACATGCATAGCACAGCAGCATAGCACAGCAGGAGCAAGCACACATGGCGCTGCAGAAGAGCACAACAACTCTTGCGCAGGCAAGCACAACACAGGGGTAGAGCTAGCAGAGGAAGCAGATCAGGCACAAGAGAGAAGCAGAAGGGAGGAGGCGCACATACCCGGGGTCAAGCAGACGGGCGCAGTCATGGCGGCCACGGCGGCACACGCCGGAGCGCGGCGGCACCAGGCCAAGCCAGGCCATGGCAGCACCACGGGCGAGCACGGTGGCGCCGCGGCATCTGGAGCGTCGGCGGCGACGAGATCGCCACGGCACTCCACGCCAGGAGACCAGAGGCGAAGGGGGGGCGAGACAAGCAGGAGGCGCATCACAAATCGCCGCGGTGGATCTGAAGCGCCGTTGAACGGCGGTTCAGATGCGCCGTACCTCGCCGACGGCGACGGCCGGAGTTGGCCGGAACAATTCTGAGAAGACGGCGGCGACACGGATCGCCAGAGAGGGGTTAGGGTTAGGGTTCGGACACGCGCGAGAGAGAGAAGGAGAGAGTGAGATGGTCGGGCCGGACCAGGTGGGTCGGCCGACCTAACCCTTTGGGCCACCTGACAGGTGGGGCCCAAGGGCATTTTGGTCATTTCACAAATTCTTATAAATAACAAAAACTTTGAAATTAAATAAGAAATGCTTAGGAGCTCAGAAAAATAAATTAAAAATATGAAAAGGGACCAGAATAAAAATCTCTATTTAAATAAAATACCAAACATAATTTTTGAAGACAATTAAAAATAAATCTTATTTTGATGATTTAAATAATAATTTAAATCACACATACTATTTTCAATAATGAAAATAAGTCCATTAATGCAAATGGACTATCAAAAACACCTTGACAATGTCTCAAGGTTATATTTACCCTAAATCAAGTATCTCTAAGATGTTCTTAGTATTCAACCTCTCATAAAATAACAACGACATCGGAAGGGGGGAACAAACCCTAAAACTGGAATCATGCATTATTGCTTCTTTAACCATTGCCCTTATCGGACAATGATGCTATTTTTCAGAACCGGAGGACAAGGGTCAGTCCACACCATCCAACCTGCAGAACTTTGCGGTGTTCGAGCAAGTTCATCGCTTGCTCATGTCATTCGAGTATCTTTATCAAATTAATTGCAAAGTACTATGATTATCACTATTGCATAAAAACCAAAACCACTACTTTCATAACTATGAATATGACTATGTGGTTGGCAATGGAACCATGGATTGTGTTGATATGGTGGAGGTTCCATTGCAAGGGTCTATATCCATCTAGGATTAAACAACAAATGTCGCCAGTGATTCTTGTGCCGTAATACCCGTGTTAACCATAAGATCTGGAGTGGGACAGAGTAGTCAAAAGTGTTTCCACCTCTCGTACATCAACGGATGCGCTTACCGTAGACACTTGACCCAGTTTGGGCAAGCGGTGGGGTGGGGATCCCATTCTAATTCCCCACGGTAAGTGGTCTATGATGGGTTGCAGCTACCGGCGAAGGAGTTTGGTTAACGAGTCCCAAACTGTTGTCGTGGTCGGGGTCCATCCTTAATTGGTGTAAGAGGACCGACGAGGACCCGTGGTCGGGGTATGCAACAAAGGGTGGGTGTGCGAGGCAGCGGAGGAACATGATTGGCTAGACCTTATACCGGGCCTCACACCGAAGGAAGTGTGGACGGGAAAGCTGCCCGGTTGGCACCAAGGTTAAGATCTCTTATGGGTAAAGCAACACACCTCTGCAGAGTGTAAAGAACCGTGACCTGTCACTCCCTCGTTCCGGGATTGAGGAACTGCGAACGCGGCCGGAAAGGAGCTCCATGAAGTTCTAGTAAACCGGTGAAGGCCGACGGACATAGCTCTTTGAAATAAAAGCAATCTCTTGAAGAAATGTTTATCAAAACTTGCATTGGTATTGGACTTTCTGGTCTAATATCGTAGCTAGTGCATTAAACACCTCTTATCTATAATGAACTTGTTGAGTACGCTCGTACTCATACCACTCTTAAATCCCATGCTTAGATTGTCTGAATCGTCTGGAGGAGAACTACGACAACACTGAAGGAGCCGAGATCATCGGCTATGAAGAACTTGACCTCTCAGGAGGTGTTGAAGGCGTAGACTATCTCATAGTCTACGGATCCGGGGAGGCTTCCGGAGAAGAACAAGCCTAGAGATATCTGTTGAGTAGTAGTAGTAACCGAGCAGCCCGAACTCTTAGTATTTAGCTGCTCGAGGAAATAAATGTTTAGTATAATGAAACTCTGGTATTGTAAGTTAAGTTGGGTTCACCTCGAACCCAGGAGTATTCCTCTTTGGACCCAAGAGGAGCTCCAAGACGATATGTGTATGATAATTGTAATAATATGTGAATGAGTTATGGACCCTGCTATGTTCTGTTGTACTACTCTGAGGGATGTAATATTTGCGGAATGGTACTTCGTGAATGTTATATCAACGACTGGCATACTACAACATGCAGTGGTATGCAGGGTCACCACATTGGATGCTCTCCGTTGCTAGTAGAGGCTCTGGCCAAGTTGATACTTGTGACTCCAAGAGGGAGTATTTATGCTCGATAGTGGGTTCATGCCTCCATTGAATCTGGGGGAGTGACAGCAACCTCTAAGGTTGTGGATGTCTGTTGCCACTAGGGATAAAACATCGATGCTTTGTCTAAGGATATTTGTGTTGATTACATTACGCACCATACTTAATGCAATTGTTCGTTGTTTGCAACTTAATATCGGAGGGTTCGGATGATAACTCGAAAGTGGACTTTTAGGCATAGATGCATGCTTGGATAGCGGTCTATGTACTTTGTCGTAATGCCCTGATTAAATCTCATAGTACTCATCATGATATATGTATGTGCATTGTTATGCCTTCTTTATTTGTCAATTGCCCAACCGTAATTTGTTCACCCAACATCTGTTTATCTTATGGGAGAGACACCACTAGTGAACTGTGGACCTCGGTTCTATTCTTTACATTCGAAATACAATCTATCGCAATTATTCTTTATTGTTCTTCGCAAACAAACATCATCATCCACACTATACATCTAATCCTTTGTTTACAGCAAGCCGGTGAGATTGACAACCTCACTGTTACGTTGGGGCAAAGTACTTTGATTGTGTTGTGCAGGTTCCACGTTGGCGCCGGAATCCCTGGTGTTGCGTGATGGCGTGTATTTCACACGTTCGTTGGGCAACCCCAAGAGGAAGGTATGATGCGCACAGCAGCAAGTTTTCCCTCAGAAAGAAACCAAGGTTTATCGAACCAGGAGGAGCCAAGAAGCACGTTGAAGGTTGATGGCGGCGGGATGTAGTGCGGCGCAACACCAGGGATTCCGGCGCCAACGTGGAACCCGCACAACACAACCAAAGTACTTTGCCCCAACGAAACAGATGAGGTTGTCAATCTCACCGGCTTGCTGTAACAAAGGATTAACCGTATTGTGTGGAAGATGATTGTTTGCAGAGAAAATAGTAAAACAAGTATTGCAGACAGATTTGTATTTCAAGAAAGAGAATTGGACCGGGGTCCACGAGTTCACTAGAGGTGTCTCTCCCATAAGATAAAAGCATGTTGGGTGAACAAATTACAGTCGGGCAATTGACAAATAGAGAGGGCATAACAATGCACATACATGACATGATAAGTATAGTGAGATTTAATTGGGCATTACGACAAAGTACATAGACCGCCATCCAACTGCATCTATGCCTAAAAAGTCCACCTTCGAGGTTATCATCCGAACCCCTCCAGTATTAAGTTGCAAAGCAACAGACAATTGCATTAAGTATGGTGCGTAATGTAATCAACAACTACATCCTCGGACATAGCGCCAATGTTTTATCCCTAGTGGCAACAAGCACAACACAACCTTAGAACTTTCTCGTCATCGTCCCGTGTGTCAATGCAGGCATGAACCCACTATCGAGCATAAATACTCCCTCTTGGAGTTAAAAGCAAAAACTTGGCCAGAGCCTCTACTAGTAACGGAGAGCATGCAAGATCATAAACAACACATATGTAATAACTTAATAATTAACATGACATGGTATTCTCTATCCATCGGATCCCGACAAACACAACATATAGAATTACAGATAGATGATCTTGATCATGTTAGGCAGCTCACAAGATCCAACAATGAAGCACAATGAGGAGAAGACAACCATCTAGCTACTGCTATGGACCCATAGTCCAGGGGTGAACTACTCACTCATCACTCCGGAGGCGACCATGGCGGTGTAGAGTCCTCCGGGAGATGAATCCCCTCTCCGGCAGGGTGCCGGAGGAGATCTCCAGAATCCCCCGAGATGGGATCGGCGGCGGCGGCGTCTCAGGAAGGTTTTCCGTATCGTGGTTTTTTCGCATCAGGGGTTTCGCGACGGAGGCTTTAAGTAGGCGGAAGGGCAGAGTCGGGGGCCAGACGAGGGGGCCACACCATAGGGCGGCGCGGGCCCCCCTGGGCCGTGCCGCCTTATGGTGTCGCCACCTCGTGGCCCCACTTCGTATGTTCTTCGGTCTTCTGGAAGCTCCGTGGAAAAATAGGCCCCTGGGTCTTCGTTTCGTCCAATTCCGAGAATATTTCGTTACTAGGATTTCGAAACCAAAAACAAGCAGAAAACGAGAACCGGCACTTCGGCATCTTGTTAATAGGTTAGTTCCGGAAAATGCACGAATATGACATAAAGTGTGCATAAAACATGTAGGTATCATCAATAATATGGCATAGAACATAAGAAATTATCGATACGTCGGAGACGTATCAGCATCCCCAAGCTTAGTTCTCGCTCGTCCCGAGCAGGTAAAACGATAACAAAGATAATTTCTGAAGTGATATGCCATCATAACCTTGATCATACTATTTGTAAACATATGTAGTGAATGCAGCGATCAAAACAATGGTAATGACATGAGTAAACAAGTGAATCATATAGCAAAGACTTTTCATGAATAGTACTTCAAGACAAGTATTAATAAGTCTTGCATAAGAGTTAACTCATAAAGCAATAAATAAAAGTAAAGGCATTGAAGCAACACAAAGGAAGATTAAGTTTCAGCGGTTGCTTTCAACTTGTAACTTGTATATCTCATGGATAATAGTTAACATAGAGTAATATAACAAGTACAATATGCAAGTATGTAGGAATCAATGCACAGTTCACACAAGTGTTTGCTTCTTGAGGTGGAGAGAAATAGGTGAACTGACTCAACATAAAAGTAAAAAGAATGGTCCTTCAAAGAGGAAAGCATCGATTGCTATATTTGTGCTAGAGCTTTTATTTTGAAAACATGAAACAATTTTGTCAACGGTAGTAATAAAGCATATGAGTTATGTACATTATATCTTACAAGTTGCAAGCCTCATGCATAGTATACTAATAGTGCCCGCACCTTGTCCTAATTAACTTGGACTACCGGATCTTTGCAGTGCACATGTTTTAACCAAGTGTCACAATGGGGTACCTCCATGCCACCTGTACAAAGGTCTAAGGAGAAAGCTCGCATTTTGGATTTCTCGCTTTTGATTATTCTCAACTTAGACATCCATACCGGGACAACATGGACAACGGATAATGGACTCCTCTTTAATGCATAAGCATGTGACAACAATTATTATTCTCATATGAGATTGAGGATATATGTCCAAACCGAAACTTCCACCATGAATCATGGCTTTAGTTAGCGGCCCAAAGTTCTTCTCTAACAATATGCATGCTCCAACCATAAAGGTGGTAGATCTCTCTTACTTCGGACAAGACGGACATGCATAGCAACTCACATGATATTCAACAAAGAATAGTTGATGGCGTCCCCGAAGCATGGTTATCGCACAACAAGCAACTTAATAAGAGATAAAGTGCATAAGTACATATTCAATACCACAATAGTTTTTAAGCTATTTGTCCCATGAGCTATATATTGCAAAGGTGAATGATGGAATTTTAAAGGTAGCACTCAAGCAATTTACTTTGGAATGGCGGATAAATACCATGTAGTAGGTAGGTATGGTGGACACAAATGGCATAGTGGTTGGCTCAAGTATTTGGGATGCATGAGAAGTATTCCCTCTCGATACAAGGTTTAGGCTAGCAAGGTTATTTGAAACAAACACAAGGATGAACGGTACAGCAAAACTCACATAAAAGACATATGGTAAACATTATAAGACTCCATACCGTCTTCCTTGTTGTTCAAAACTCAATACTAGATATTATCTAGACTCTAGAGAAACCAAATATGCAAACCAAATTAGCAAGCTCTAAATATTTCTTCATTAATGGGTGCAAAGTATATGATGCAAGAGCTTAAACATGAGCACAACAATTGCCAAGTATCACATTATCCAAGACATTATAGCATTTTACTACATGTATCATTTTCCAATTCCAACCATATAACAATTTAACGAAGAAGAAACTTCGCCATGAATACTATGAGTAGAGCCTAAGGACATATTTTTCCATATGCTACAGCGGAGCGTGTCTCTCTCCTATAAAGTGAATGCAAGGATCCATTTTATTCAAACAAAACAAAAACAAAAACAAACTGACGCTCCAAGCAAAGTGCATAAGATGTGACGGAATAAAAATATAGTTTCAGGGGAGGAACCTGATAATATTGTCGATGAAGAAGGGGATGCCTTGGGCATCCCCAAGCTTAGACGCTTGAGTCTTCTTAGAATATGCAGGGGTGAACCACCGGGGCATCCCCAAGCTTAGAGCTTTCACTCTCCTTGATCATATTGCATCATACTCCTCTCTTGATCCTTGAAAACTTCCTCCACACCAAACTCGAAACAACTCATTAGAGGGTTAGTGCATAATAAAAATTCACATTTTCAGAGGTGACACAATCATTCTTAACACTTCTGGACATTGCATAAAGCTACTGGACATTAATGGATCAAAGAAATTCATCCAACATAGCAAAAGAGGCAATGCGAAATAAAAGACAGAATCTGTCAAAACAGAACAGTCCGTAAAGATGGATTTTATTAGGCTACCAGACTTGCTCAAACGAAAATGCTCAAATTGAATGAAAGTTGCGTACATATCTGAGGATCATGCTCGTAAATTGGCTTAATTTTCTGAGCTACCTACAGGGAGATAGACCCAGATTCGTGACAGCAAAGAAATCTGGAACTGCGCAGTAATCCAAATCTAGTACTTACTTTTCTATCAAAGACTTTACTTGGCACAACAAAACATAAAACTAAGATAAGGAGAGGTTGCTACAGTAGTAAACAACTTCCAAGACACAAATATAAAACAAAAATACTGGAGTAAAAACATGGGTTGTCTCCCATAAGCGCTTTCTTTAACGCCTTTCAGCTAGGCGCAGAAAGTGTATATCAAGTAACATCGAGAGATGAAGCATCAACATCATAATTTGTTCTAATGATAGAATCATAAGGTAACTTCATTCTCTTTCTAGGGAAGTGTTCCATACCTTTCTTGAGAGGAAATTGATATTTAATATTACCTTCCTTCATATCAATAGTAGCACCAACGGTTCGAAGAAAAGGTCTTCCCAATATAATGGGGCAAGATGCATTGCATTCAATATCCAAGACACCAAAATCAACGGGGACAAGGTTATTGTTAACCATAATATGAACATTATCAACTTTCCCCAAAGGTTTCTTTTTAGCATTATCAGCGAGATTAACATCCAGATAACAGTTTTTCAATGGTGGCAAGTCAAGCATATCATAGACTTTTTTAGGCATAACGAAATACTTGCACCAAGATCACATAAAGCATTACAATCAAAATCTTTAACTCTCATCTTAATGATGGGCTCCCAACCATCCTCTAGCTTTCTAGGAATAGAAGTTTCAAGTTTTAGTTTTTCTTCTCTAGCTTTTATGAGAGCATTTGTAATATGTTTTGTGAAAGCCAAATTTATAGCGCTAGCATTGGGACTTTTAGCAAGTTTTTGTAAGAACTTTATAACTTCAGAGATGTGGCAATAATCAAAATCTAAATCATTACAATCTAAAGCAATGGGATTATCATCCCCAAGGTTGGAAAAAATTTCAGCAGTTTTATCACAAGCAGTTTCGGCAGTTTTAGCAGTTTCAGGTAATTTTGCGCGCTTTGCACTAGGAGTAGAAGCATTGCCAACACCAATTATTTTACCATTGATAGTAGGAGGTGCAGCAACATGTGAATCATTAGCTTTGCTAGTGGTGGTAATAGTCCAAACTTTAGCTACATTTTCCTTTTTAGCTAGTTTTTCATTTTCTTCTCTATCCCACCTAGCACGCAGTTCAGCCATTAATCTTATATTCTCATTAATTCTAACTTGGATGGCATTTGCTGTAGTAACAATTTTATTTTCAATATCCCTATTAGGCATAACTTTCAATTTCAAAAGATCAACATCAGAGGCAAGACTATCAACTCTAGAAACAAGAATATCAATTTTATTGAGCTTTTCTTCAACAGATTTGTTAAAGGCAGTTTGTGTACTAATAAATTCTTTAAGCATAGCTTCAAGTCCAGGGGGTGTATTCCTATTTTGGTTGTAAGAATTCCCATAAGAATTAGCATAACCGTTACCATTATTATAAGGATATGGCCTATAGTTATTACTAGAATTGTTTCGATAAGCATTGTTGTTGAAATTATTATTTTTAATGAAGTTTACATCAACATGTTCTTCTTGGGCAACCAATGAAGCTAATGGAACATTATTAGGATCAACATTAGTCCTATCATTCGCAAGCATAGACATAATAGCATCAACCTTATCATTCAAGGAAGAGGATTCTTCAACAGAATTTACCTTCTTACCTTGTGGAGCTCTTTCCGTGTGCCATTCAGAGTAATTAATCATCATATTATCAAGGAGCTTTGTTGCTTCACCAAGAGTGATGGACATAAAGGTACCTCCAGCAGCTGAATCCAATAAATTCCGCGAAGAAAAATTCAGTCCTGCATAGAAGGTTTGGATGATCATCCAAGTAGTCGATCCATGAGTTGGGCGGTTTTTAACCGAGAGATTTCATTCTTTCCCAAGCTTGAGCAACATGTTCATCATCCAATTGTTTAAAATTCATTATGCTACTCCTCAAAGATATAATTTTAGCAGGGGGATAATATCTACCAATAAAAGCATCCTTGCATTTAGTCCATGAATCAATACTATTCTTAGGCGAGAGATAGCAACCAATCTTTAGCTCTTCCTCTTAATGAGAAAGGGAACAATTTTAATTTTATAATGTCACCATCTACATCTTTATACTTTTGCATTTCACATAGTTCAACAAAATTATTGAGATGGGCAGCAGCATCATCGGAACTAACACCGAGAAAATTGCTCTCGCATAACAAGATTCGATAAAGCGAGGTTTAATTTCAAAGAATTCTGCTTGTAGTAGCAGGTGGAGCAATAGGTGTGCATAAGAAATCATTATTATTTGTGCTAGTGAAGTCACACAACTTAGTGTTTTCAGGGTTGGCCATTTTAGCAATAGTAAATAAAGCAAACTAGATAAAGTAAATGCAAGTAAACTAATTTTTTTGTGTTTTTGATATAGCAAACAAGACAATAAATAAAGTAAAGCTAGTAACTAATTTTTTTTGTGTTTTGATATAAGTGCAGCAAACAAAGTACTCCCTCCGATCCTAAAAAAGTGTCGGAAGCCATAGTCTAATTACATTTTTTAATTAGCCCCTTTTAGATTAATCAAATTGATTGGCTGCATGTGCCTACATGGTCCACACACACTACCGGAAATGAACTGTTGCACATGCATGCCAGATGGGAGTGCGGGTTGATAAGTTAGAAAGAGAAAGGGTGTGTATGCAAAATTGTGTATCAGACACTTTTTTAGGATCAGAGGGAGTAGTAAATAAAATAAAGCAAGACAAAAACAAAGTAAAGAGATTGAGAAGTGGAGACTCCCCTTGCAGCGTGTCTTGATCTCCCCGGCAACGGCGCCAGAAAAAGAGCTTGATGGCGTGTATTTCACACGTTCGTTGGGCAACCCCAAGAGGAAGGTATGACGCACACAGCAGCAAGTTTTCCCTCAAAAAGAAACCAAGGTTTATCGAACCAGGAGGAGCCAAGAAGCACGTTGAAGGTTGATGGCGGCGGGATGTAGTGCGGCGCAACACCAGGGATTCCGGCGCCAACGTGGAACCTGCACAACACAACCAAAGTACTTTGCCCCAACGAAACGGTGAGGTTGTCAATCTCACCGGCTTGCTGTAACAAAGGATTAACCGTATTGTGTGGAAGATGATTGTTTGCAGAGAAAATAGTAAAACAAGTATTGCAGCAGATTTGTATTTCAGTAAAGAGAATTGGACTGGGGTCCACAGTTCACTAGAGGTGTCTCTCCCATAAGATAAAAGCATGTTGGGTGAACAAATTACAGTCGGGCAATTGACAAATAGAGAGGGCATAACAATGCACATACATGACATGATAAGTATAGTGAGATTTAATTGGGCATTACGACAAAGTACATAGACCGCCATCCAACTGCATCTATGCCTAAAAAGTCCACCTTCGAGGTTATCATCCGAACCCCCTCCGGTATTAAGTTGCAAAGCAACGAGACAATTGCATTAAGTATGGTGCGTAATGTAATCAACAACTACATCCTCGGACATAGCGCCAATGTTTTATCCCTAGTGGCAACGAGCACAACACAACCTTAGAACTTTCGTCACTTGTCCTGGTGTCAATGCGGGCATGAACCCACTATCGAGCATAAATACTCCCTCTTGGAGTTAAAAGTAAAAACTTGGCCAGAGCCTCTACTAGTAACGGAGAGCATGCAAGATCATAAACAACACATATGTAATAACTTGATAATTAACATGACATGGTATTCTCTATCCATCGGATCCCGACAAACACAACATATAGAATTACAGATAGATGATCTTGATCATGTTAGGCAGCTCACAAGATCCAACAATGAAGCACAATGAGGAGAAGACAACCATCTAGCTACTGCTATGGACCCATAGTCCAGGGGTGAACTACTCACTCATCACTCCGGAGGCGACCATGGCGGTGTAGAGTCCTCCGGAGATGAATCCCCTCTCCGGCAGGGTGCCGGAGGAGATCTCCAGAATCCCCCGAGATGGGATCGGCGGCGGCGTCTCTGGAAGGTTTTCCGTATCGTGGTTTTTTCGCATCAGGGGTTTCGCGACGGAGGCTTTAAGTAGGCGGAAGGGCAGAGTCGGGGGCCAGACGAGGGGGCCACACCATAGGGCGGCGCGGGCCCCCCCTGGGCCGCGCCGCCTTGTGGTGTCGCCACCTCGTGGCCCCACTTCGTATGTTCTTCGGTCTTCTGGAAGCTCCGTGGAAAAATAGGCCCCTGGGTCTTCGTTTCGTCCAATTCCGAGAATATTTCGTTACTAGGATTTACGAAACCAAAAACGGCAGAAAACAGGAGCCGGCACTTCGGCATCTTGTTAATAGGTTAGTTCCAGAAAATGCACGAATATGACATAAAGTGTGCATAAAACATGTAGGTATCATCAATAATATGGCATAGAACATAAGAAATTATCGATACGTCGGAGACGTATCATTGCGCCGCACTACACTCCGCCACCAACAACCTTCACGTGCTCCTTGACTCCTACTGGTTCGATAACCTTGGTTTCTTACTGAGGGAAACTTGCTGCTGTGCGCATCACACCTTCCTCTTGGGGTTCCCAACGGACGTGTCAACTACACGCATCAAACAGGACGCCTCGCCGGCGTTGGCGTACCTGGCCAGCTTCCCTGGGGGCGTGAGCCCCTAGTTCGTCCACCGGCGGGCGCTGCGCTTGCGCCCGCCCTCCGGCCTGTTCCATTTCCGCCGTTCCGCGTTGGTGCGGAACACGGGGGGACGCGGCGGCGAGTCCCCGCCGCCCAATCCGGCGCCGCGGCCTGCTGAGCCGCCGTGAGAGGCCATCGCGCCGACGAGAAGGGTGGATCGGTGGCTGGGGGCTGCTCCATTTCTCGCCGGAAAACGGGGTAGGCGGCGGCGGAGGGACTGGAAGCGGTGAAGGGGAGTAAGGTTTGGAAACCGAACTCCCCTCCGCGGCCCCTCTTAATACGGGGCAACCGCTCAATTTCTCGGGGGCCCGAACTCGTTATTGGGGCCAGGCCGCGAGTTCGGGCTCCGTTCTGGCCCATTTTCAGCCCAAACCCTATAACCGTCGGAGTTTTTCAGTTTCCGCCCAGTTTATGGGGCTCTCCTAGTGATGCTCTTATGCCACCTAATGTTCGTATGAGCAGAGAGTTTGTTAGAGCGGAAAGTGAGATTCAAAAATCATATTTATAAGTTACAAATGAAGACAAATCAGAACATAGACAATCACTACAGGACCGACGCCCAAAACCAGTGCCGATGGTGTTTTATCGGGGCAGTTGGCACATGTCTCGAACAGGGCGGACCACGAAGAAGGCCGTCGGTATAGGGGTCTCTGCCGTGACGGTGAGGCGACGCTGTGATTTTCTCCCCTCTAGACCTAGCCGTCGGCACAAGCCCTGCCTTTTTTCCTCCACGCACCCCTAGATCGCCTTTTTTAAGTTTTAAATGTAAGGCAAAAAATGATAAAAAAAAATACAAAATGAAATCTTTTGAGATTCATGTAACATACCTACTATTAGGGAAATTGTCAAATTAGAATTTTGAGTTTTTTCACAAAAAAGGTTATTTCTCGGTAAAATAGCATTATCTTTTGCATACGACGTCGGAAAAAATATAACCTATCAAAATGATCGTCTCAAAAAGTTACATCCAAAAAAATATAGCATATCATATTTATAAGTTCCAAAAAAATTGAAGACAAATCTGAACATAGACAATCACTACAGGACTGACAGCCAAAACCAGTGTCGACTGTTATTTATCGGGGCAGTCGGCACAAGTCCCGAACAAGGCAGACTGCGAAGAAGGCCGTCGGCACAGGAAAGTTTATGTCGACGGCCACCGTCCACACAAAAAAAGGCCGTCGGCACAGGGGTCTCTACTGTGACGGTGAGGTGACACCGTGATTTTTTCACCTCTAGAACTAGCCGTCGGCACAAGCCCTGCCTTTTTTCCTCCACACAACCCCTTGGGTCGGCCTTTTAAGTTTCAAATGACTAGCAGAAAATGATAAAAAAATTAAAGTATAAAATCTTTTGAGATTCCAATCTAGTATTAGGAGAAACTGATAAATTAGAATTTTGGAAAAAAAAAAGTTTATTTCTCGGTAAAATGGCATTAACTTTTGTATACGATCGTCTCAAAAAGTTACATTTGATTTCAACCGCCTCTGGCTGTTTGCAATTTTTAAGATTGTTAAAATTTTAAAGGGAAATATGAAAGCAGGAAGATTTAGTTTTTGATAGATTTTTTTATTTTTTAATAAAATTAATAATTGAATTCTGAATAAATATTATTATTACTTTATCAATGATGTTTATTTGAGTAATTGTTTAAAATTTAAAATAATAAAGAGTTGTGATATCACGGTCTAAGGGTTAATTAATAGGATTGATATGGTAGTATTATCAACAAAGTTTCGTTTCTTTAATGGAAGCTGAACCAGAAAGAACAGAAAAGCTAAGTGTACTAGCTAGAGTAGTGTGAGGATGAGTGACCAATTGGAAAGTTTGACCATGAGTATAATTTGACCTAAGATTATGTGTAGTTAGAGTTAAAATGATCCATGTGAAAGACTGAAAAAAGTTTGAATTTTTTTTTAATTTTTTTCTGTGCCGAGGCTATATTATGCCGACGGCGAGGTGCCGACGATGGTGTCGGCACAACCTATGCCAACGGCCAAATTGGCTTGTGCCGACTGATTCTAACTGTTTCTGTAGTGAATGTAGCCTATAAGCATGTAGAATTTCAATGCAATTTTTGTATTGTATTGTGGGCTACGCAAAAATGTCAAAATATCTTAAATTTGGAAACTTGATAATACACATATTCAGGTCTACATATTTGAATTTTGGTTCAGGATGTATTTGAATTCACATTTTGCACGCTTGAGGGATAAATCCTTGACCACATCCAGATTTTTATTTATTTATTTTTGAATCTCGTAAATGCGTTTTTTGACTTTTAAAGAGCAACGGGGTCATTGGTGGCCAAGAGGCAAAAATCTCCATCCTTGTTAGAGTACATACCTTTTTTAACTGGTTAGAAGAAAATACGAAATGAATTTGTACTACTTAAAGATGATTGATTATTCTGTTTGAAATATTTTCTGAAAATATCCTGCTAAAAAATCCTACTGCCTTTCTCTTTAATTAGATGTCACAGATTTGTCTAAATTCGTATGTATCTATACACTAAAAAAACGTCTAGATGCATGCGTATTTAGACTAATTTGAGACGAGTACTCAGGATTGAGGGAGTGGGAATTTTACAAAGAAGTAAGACTATGAAAAGCATTATATGAATTAAAGTGTGGATGGACTCGTATGAAAGTTCCTCAAGTTTCTGGCTAATATGTTGAACTAAGGAGATAATAAGGCCGTCTGAGCCTATCAACTCACGGATAATACATAGATGCACAATGCCATAATGAATGAACTCCGTTATAAAAAAAAAGAAATAGTGAATATTATGACTGAAATTAAACGAATGACGTTTTTGCAAAAAGAACAAAACATAACACTTAGTGATAGATGTATGACAACAGAGTGGTGACACCACACATGCAATCATCACCAACTATAATATTGTATCCTTTTGAAAATGTAAGGGGAAACGCCAACCAACTTTGGTATCTCGTCTGACTCTACTGATTGTACAAACTAGCGACTCGTATTATATTCTTCATTATTGCAAAAACAAATCGCCATGGCATTGTGTTGATAGGCTAGTTTCTCTACCAAGGAGGCAGGAGGGCCGCCCGGCCATTCATAGAGATAGGAGGATGAGTTTGCTGTGGCAAATCAAGAGTTGGACACGTATGTGTGTCACTTTTGCTATGATGTCATTTTGATTCTATATCCACTGTCACGGTGGACTATATAAGTAAGCATCCGAAACACTAAAAGAAGTTCGTGAAATTTCATATTTGGAAACAATAATGCCTAATAATCTTTGTACACATCGTTTTAGACTGACGAGGATTTTGAACCGACACTTTGGTCAACTTTTACGACAATATGTTGCTACAAATGAGGCTAAATATGCATCATAATGTACGTTCCAAGATTGATCTAGTAACATGTATATTGCGTTCTAGATGTTATTTTATTGTATTGGAGATCAAACAAAATTGTGTTTTGAGTATCAGAAATTCTAAATCTACTAACAATGGGGAAGTAGATATAACAAAGAAATGTACAGAAAAAAATGGAAAAAAGAAAGGTAATTTTTGATAAACAGTTAATGAATCAATATAATTACCTATTACTTAAAAAAAGAATTTAAGCCTTTTTAGAAAGCTAAAAGGCTTATATTCCATACCATTGTGATTTTGGTTCTATCTTCGATCAAATCCACAAATACACTGCAAACCTACGTTTTCTGTAGCTAAACCAGATTAAAAAGACTTGAGGGAATGTTCCTCCTTATCTTGTCGTATTGTTGCTGTTCCTCTAGCTTTACTGCTTTTTAAGTTATTAATTTAAACCTCTATAGCTTGTTTTTAGGAGTGCACGAATCTAGTTTACTAGTGGAGATAGGCGCTTCAGTCCCGGCCGATAAGGGCCTTTAGTTCCGGTTGACCAACCGGGACTAAGAGCATCTCCACTCGTCCCCCCGACGAGGCCCCCGAGCGACGTTTTTCCCATCCGAACGGCGAAATTCGGCCCAGTCGCGCCCCCGGTTCCTCGTTTTCGTCCGGATTTGGCCCTTCATCCATCCGGCGAGCCCACGCCATCCCCAGCCCCTCGGGGACCTATCGGGGACTCCGGACGAGTGAAAAGCGGGGAAGGGCCCGATCTGTCGGTGACTCGACACACGAACCCCACCGACACCTCGCTCAAAATCTCCCCCACCCCTCGTATCTCTCTCGTCGCCGGCACCACCCCGCCGGTTTGTTGCCCAGATTCCGCCGTCCCTCTTTCCCCACATGCCTATATTCCGCTATTTTTCGACGACGGCCTATCTGGCTGCGCCTCCGCCGGCCTGTTTTCCGACTTTGGCCTACTCCTCGTCGCTCGCTGCTCGGGTTGCCTCGACCACGTCTGTCAGGTGTTCGTCCATTTGCCTCGCCGGCCATGGACTCGGACGAAGAGGAGGAGCAGATGTTCGTCGAGCTTATGCGAGAAGAGATGGCAGCCGCCGCCCAAGACGAGGAGCACATGATGATCCTCGGTTGCTTGTCAAGCATGTATGCCGGACTGGCAACTGGTCGACGTGGTGGGTCGGCACCAGGTCGCCGGAAGTGCAAGCCGAGATAGCGAATGGAGGGCTACTGCATGTTGTACGCCGACTACTTCGCCGACAATCCATTGCACGGTGAGAGTGTTTTCCGGCGTCGTTTCAGGATGAGCAGAAAGCTATTTCTGGAAATTGTGTATGCCATCCGAGACTTTGACCCCTACTTCAGATGCAAGGCGGATTGCACTGGTTTGGTTGGATTTTCGTCACTGCAGAAGTGCACAGTGGCTATGAGGATGGAGCTCCCGGTGATGGTGCAGATGACTATCTTCGGATGGCGGAGTCCACCGCCCTTGATTGTTTCTACCGGTTCTGCAGGGCCGTCATAGAAGTGTTCGGGGACTATTACTTGAGATCACCCACTGTCGAAGACACTGAGAGGATCCTTGCAACAAATGAAGCTAGGGGTTTTCCAGGGATGCTTGGAAGCATTGACTGCATGCATTGGCAATGGAAGAACTGTCCATTTGCGTGACATGGAATGTACAAGGGTCACAAAAAAGGCTGCACTGTGATACTTGAAGCAGTGGCTACCCATGATCTCTGGATTTGGCACTCTTTCTTTGGTATGCCTGGATCCAACAATGACATCAACGTCCTAAACTGCTCCCCGACTTTTCCAAGCTTGTTGAGGGTCATGCTCCCCCGGTGGACTATGTGATCAATGGTCGGCACTTCAACAAAGGATACTACCTTGCAGACGGTATCTATCCAAAGTGGGCAACATTTGTGAAGACTATCTCAAAACCTAGCACTCCCAAACTTTGCGAGTTTGTCAAGAAACAAGAAGCTTGCCGAAAAGACGTCGAGCGTGCATTTGGTGTCCTCCAGCAGAGATTTGCTGTCGTCCGGTTCCCCGCTATGACTTGGTCCAAAGATCAGATGTGGGAGGTGATGAACTGTTGTGTGTGCCTGATGACCCACAAGTATAGGGGATCGCAACAGTCTTCGAGGGAAGTATTACCCAATTTATTGATTCGACACAAGGGGAGACAAAGAACACTTGAAAGCCTTAACAGCGGAGTTGTCAATTCAGCCGCACTCGGAAACAGACTTTCTCGCAAGAGTTTATCAGTAGTAACAGTTTTATAGCAGTAGCAGTATTGAAATAACAGTAGCAGAGTAACAAAGACAGCAGTAGTAATTATAGTAAACAACAGGGTTAAAATACTGTAGGCACGGGGACGGATAACGGGCGTTGCATGGATGAGAGAAACTCATGTAACAATCATAGCAGGGCATTTGCAGATAATAATAAAACGGTGTCCAAGTACTAATCAATCAATAGGCATGTGTTCCAATTATAGTCGTACGTGCTCGCAATGAGAAACTTGCACAACATCTTTTGTCCTACCAGCCGGTGGCAGCCGGGCCTCAAGGGAAACTACTCGGATATTAAGGTACTCCTTTTAATAGAGTACCGGAGCAAAGCATTAACACTCCGTGAACACATGTGATCCTCACGTCGCTACCATTCCCTCCGGTTGTCCCGATTTCGTCACTTCGGGGCCATTGGTTCCGGACAGCGACATGTGTATACAACTTGCAGGTAAGACCATAAACAATGAATATCATGATGAAATAATAACATGTTCAGATCTGAGATCATGGCACTCGGACCCTAGTGACAAGCATTAAGCATAACAAGTTGCAACAATATCATAAAAGTACCATCTACGGACACTAGGCACTATGCCCTAACAATCTTATGCTATTACATGACCAATCTCATCCAATCCCTACCATCCCCTTCGGCCTACAACTGGGGAATTACTCACACATGGATGGGGGAAACATGGCTGGTTGATGGAGAGGCGTTGGCGGTGATGGCGGTGATGATCTCCTCCAATTCCCCGTCCCGCGGAGTGCCGAACGGAGACTTCGGCTCCCGCGACGGAGTTTCGCGATGTGGCGGAGTTCTGGAGGGTTTCTGGCGACTTCGACTTCTCCCCGTGCGTTTTTAGGTCGAGGCGAATAAGTAGTCCGAAGGGGGGCGTCGGAGGCCAGCCGAGGGGGCTGATACGTCCAATTTGCATCACTATTTTATATCATAATTTGCTGTTATTCATTGATATATTTCATATTGGGACACAATACTTATGTTATTTCATCTATTTTGCATGTTTCATGATTATTTGGGGATCAAGCACCGGAGCCGGGATTCTCGCTGGAAAAAGCACCGTCGAATGCAATATTTCGGAAGATCAACTCGTGGAAGGGAGTTTTACCAAAAATCCTATTTTTCCGGATGACGAAGGAAGCCGAAGGAGGGGCCGGGAGGACCCGGGGTGGGCCCACACCCTAGGGCGGCGCGGCCCATGCCCTGGCCGCGCCGCCATGTGGTCTGGGGGGCCCACGACCCCTTTCGCCTCCTTTTCTTCGCGAAACCCTTCGTCCCGAAGACCTAAGCCACGGAGGAATCCTCACGAAGGGTTACAGCCGCCTCTGGCGGGGCGGAGAACACCGAGAGAGAAAGAGCTCTCCGCGGGCGGGAATCCGCCGGGAAATTCCTCCCGAGGGGGAAATCGACGCCATCGTCACCGCCATCGAGCTGGACATCATCTCCATCACCATCATCATCATCTCCACCATCATCACCGCCATCTCCACCGCTGGACATCGTCACCGCTGTAGCAATTTGGGTTTGATCTTGATTGTTTGATAGGGGAAACTCTCCCGTATCGATTTCTACTTGTTGTTTATGCTATTGAGTGAAACCATTGAACCAAGGTCTATGTTCAGATTGTTATTCATCATCATATCACCTCTGATCATGTTCCATATGATGTCTCGTGAGTAGTTCGTTTAGTTCTTGAGGACATGGGTGAAGTCTAATTGTTAGTAGTGAACTATGGTTGAGTAATATTCAATGTTATGATATTTAAGTTGTGGTGTTATTCTTCTAGTGGTGTCGTGTGGACGTCGACTACACGACACTTCACCATTTATGGGCCTAGGGGAATGCATCTTGTACTCGTTTGCCAATTGCGGGGTTGCCGGAGTGACAGAAACCTAAACCCCGTTGGTATATCGATGCGGGAGGGATCGCGAGGATCTCGCAGTTTAAGGCTGTGGTTAGATTTATCTTAATTACTTTCTTGTAGTTGCGGATGCTTGCAAGGGGTATAATCACAAGTATGTATTAGTCCTAGGAAGGGCGGTACATTAGCACAGAGTTCACCCACACAACACTTATCAAAACAATGAAGATTAATCAACTCGTATGTAGCGAAAGCACTAGACTAAAATCCCGTGTGTCCTCGAGAACGTTTGGTCATTATAAGTAAACAAACCGGCTTGTCCTTTGTGCTAAAAAGGATTGGGCCACTCGCTGCAATTATTTCTCTCGCATTTTACTTACTCGTACTTTATTCATCCGTTACATCAAAACCCCCGAATACTTGTCTCGTGAGCATTTACAGTGAATCCTTCATCAAAACCGCCTGTCAACACCTTCTGCTCCTCGTTGGGATCGACATTCTTACTTATCGAAGATACTACGATACACCCCCTATACTTGTGGGTCATCAAGACTATTTTCTGGCGCCGTTGCCGGGGAGTGAAGCGCTATTGGTAAGTGGAATTGGTAAGGAAAACCTTTATTGTTTGTGCTGATTTTATTTACTGCCTGTCGCTATAAGTCATTATGGAGAGATCTTCTCTTCAATTTCTATTTGGGAAATCTACTACTACTGCAACGGTAGTGGATGAGGCGCCAGGTGAGGAAGTAATACCATATAAAATACCTACGAAAATTATTGAACATGTTATGGATAACCGCTATGAAGGGGATGGAACTGTCCATCCCGGTGATCATTTACTGTTTTTGCATGAATTATGCGGGTTATTCAAATGTGCAGGTATTGCTATGAGTGAAGTTAGGAAGAAGCTATTCTCTATATCGTTGTCTGGTAAAGCGGCGCATTGGTATAAATTGCTGAAGAATGGTGATTCTCTTGATTGGGAGGACATTGTGCCTTTATTTTATTCCAAATTTTATCCTCCAAGTGAAATTCACAAAGATCGGAACCGCATATATAATTTCTGGCCTCATGATGGAGAGAGTATTGCCCAAGCTTGGGGGAGATTGAAGTCTTTAATGCTCAAATGCCCCATTCATGAGCTTCCTGGTAATGTTATTATCGATAATTTCTATGCAAGACTTTCTTTTCAAGACAAGACTTTGCTGGATACTTCTTGTTCTGGATCATTTACACGTAATAAAGAAGAGTTTAAAAGGGACCTTCTTGATCGGATCCAAGAAAATACTGAAGGTTGGGAGAACGACAAAGATAGAGAATCAGGTATAATTTATGATTATAAATGCATTGAAGCTTTTATGGATACTGATAAATTTTGTAATATGAGTGCTATATATGGTCTTGATTCTCAAGTTGCTGCAAATCTTTATAAAGCTTTTGCCTCTCACTATGAATTGCCTAAGAAGAATTTTGATAAGTATCACGAACCGTATAAAGATAAAATTGATCCATCTATTAATAAGTGTGTTGTAATTGAAACTGCTGATCGCGTTGTTCCTGAAGCTTATATTGAAAAAACCCCTTTTCCTGCTAAAATGAAAGAGTACTCTGTTATAAATAGTGCGGTTGATAAAAGTGAAAAGAAACCTAGAGAACCTGAAGAACAAATAAAAGTTGAACCTGCTGTTGCAATTGTTAAAGATCTTGTGACTGAAAATGTGGAGGATGGTCATATTATTTTCTGCGAAGATGCTTCTAATATTGTTTCACATCCTAATAAACCCAAACAAGTTAGTGTTCCTATGCTATCTGTTAGAATTGGTGATCATTGCTATTATGGTTTATGTGATATTGGTGCAAGTGTTAGTGCTATTCCTTATGAGCTTTACACGGAGATTATGCACGAAATTGATTCTTTTGAACTTGAAGATATTGATGTGGTTATTCAGCTGGCTAATAGAGAAACTATTTCTCCAATTGGTATTGTTCGAGATGTGGAAGTTCTATGTGGTAAGATTAAATATCCTGGCTGACTTTTTGGTACTTGGTTCTACTAGCTAGTGATTATTGTCCTATCATTTTTGGTAGACCTTTTCTAAATACTTGTGGAGCTATTATAGATTGCAAGAAAGAGAAAATTTTGACTAAATTTGCTGGTGAATCTTATGAGTTTAACTTTTCCAAATTTACTAAAACTCCTTATAAAGCTGATTTGCCTAGTAATGATTTTAAAATGGAGCAGTGTGCATCTATTGTTCTTGTTCCTAATAATCCTTTGCAGCAACATTTGGAGGATAGAGAGAGTGAAGTTTTTAGGAAAGAAAGAGATGAGCTTGAGGAGATTTTTCTTCGCCAACCTATTCTCAAGCATGATTTACCGGTGGAAGACTTGGGTACAACACCGCCACCAAAGGAAGATCCTGTTTTTGATTTAAAGCCTTTGCTCGATAATCTTAAATATGCTCATATTGATGATAAGAAAATATATCCTGTTATTATTATTTCTAAGCTTACAGAGTTTGAATAAGAAAGATTATTGCAAATATTGAAGAAACACCGAGGTGCTATTGGTTATACTCTTGATGACTTGAAGGGGATTTCTCCCTCTATTTGCCAACACGCCATTAATATGGAAGATGATGCGAAGCCTCGTTGTTGAACCTCGGCTTCGTCTAATTCCTAAGATGAAGGATGTGGTAAGAAATGAGGTATTACGACTTCTTGAAGTCTGGTATTATATATCCTATTGCCGATAGTAGATGGGTTAGTCCCGTGCATTGCGTTCCTAAGAAAGGAGGAATAACTCGTTGTGCCTAATGATAATGATGAGCTTATACCCCAAAGAGTAGTTGTAGGTTATAGAATGTGCATTGATTTTCGAAAAGTTAATAAGGTTACTAAGAAAGATCATTATCCTTTACCATTTATTGATCAAATGTTAGAAAGATTGTCTAAAAATACTCATTTTTACTTTCTTGATGGTTATTCTGGGTTTTCACAAATTGCTGTTAAAGCTAAAGATCAAGAGAAAACCACTTTTACTTGTCCCTATGGAACTTATGCTTATAGGCGTATGCCTTTTGGTTTATGTAATGCTCCTGCTACTTTTCAAAGATGCATGTCTGCTATTTTTCATGGTTTTTGTGAGAGTATTGTGGAAGTATTCATGGATGATTTTTCTGTCTACTGGAATTCTTTTGATAGTTGCTTGCGAAACCTTGATAAAGTTTTGCAGAGATGTGAAGAAACTAACCTTGTTCTTAATTGGGAGAAATGCCACTTTATGGTTAATGAAGGAATTGTATTGGGACATAAAATTTCCGAGAGAGGTATTGAAGTTGATAGAGCTAAAGTTGAAGCTATTGAGAAGATGCCCTATCCAAGGGATGTCAAAGGTATTCGTAGTGTTCTTGGTCATGCTGGGTTTTATAGGAGATTTATTAAAGACTTCTCCAAGATTTCAAAGCCTCTTACTAGTCTTCTTCAAAAAGATGTACCTTTTGTTTTAGATGATGATTGTAAGGAAGCGTTTGAAACTCTAAAGAAAGCCTTAACAACTGCTCCTATAGTTGAACCCCCTGATTGGAATTTACCATTTGAAATTATGTGTGATGCTAGTGATTTTGCTGTAGGCGCTGTTCTTGGACAGAGAGTAGATAAAAAATTAAATGTTATTCATTATGCTAGTAAAACTCTTGATGCTGCTCAAACAAATTATGCTACTACTGAAAAAGAATTGTTAGCTATAGTCTTTGCTTGTGATAAATTTAGATCTTATATTGTTGATTCAAAAGTCACAATTCATACTGATCATGCCGCAATTAGATACCTTATGACAAAGAAAGATGCTAAGCCAAGGCTTATTAGATGGGTACTTCTTTTGCAAGAATTTGATTTACATATTGTAGATAGGAAAGGTGCTGATAATCCTGTTGTCGATAATTTGTCTAGATTGGAAAATATTGCTTATGATCCTGTTCCCGTTAATGATAGTTTTCCAAATGAACAATTGGCTGTAATAAAGGTGAGCTCGCGAGACGAGTCCTTGGTATGCCGATTATGCTAACTTTATTGTTTCCAAGTACTTGCCTCCAACCTTTTCAGCTTCAGCAGAGAAGGAAATTCTTTTATGACTTGAGGCATTATTTCGGGATGACCCACACTTATATAAAGAAGGAGTGGATGGTATTATGCGAAGGTGTGTTCCCGAATATGAACAACAAGAGATATTGAGTAAATGTCATGGCAGTGCTTATGGAGGACATCACGCCGGAGATAGAACCACACAAAAAGTTCTACAATCAGGTTTTTATTGGCCAACTCTCTTCAAAGATGCAAGGAAGTTTATTTTATCTTGTGATGAATGTCAAAGGGTTGGTAATATCTCCAGACGCAATGAAATGCCTATGAATTATACTCTTGTTATTGAACCATTTGATTGTTGGGGATTTGACTTCATGGGACCTTTTCCCTCTTCAGAAGGTAACACTGATATACTTGTTGCTGTTGATTATGTTACTAAATGGGTGGAAGACATACCTACAAAAAGTGCTGATGGTGAGACCTCTTTAAAAATGCTTTTAGATATTATTTTTCCTAGATTTTGAGTACCTAGATATATTATGACTGATGGAGGTTCTCATTTTATTCATGGAGGTTTTAGAAAAACTCTTGCTAAGTATGGTATTAATCATAGAATTGCTTCCGCTTATCACCCTCAAACTAGTGGTCAAGTAGAATTATCAAATAGAGAAATTAAATCTATTTTGGGAAAAACTGTTAATAAATCTAGAAAGAATTGGGCTAGTAAATTGAAAGACGCACTATGGGCTTATAGAACTGCTTATAAAAACCCCATGGGAATGTCACCTTATAAAATGGTTTACGGAAAAGCTTGTCATTTACCTTTAGAACTAGAACACAAAGCTTATCGAGGCTGTTAGAGAATTAAATAAAGATCCTAAACTTGCCTGGTGATAAGAGGTTGCTACAATTAAGTTCTCTAGATGAATGGAGAAGTGAAGCTTATGAAAATGCTAAACTCTTTAAAGAAAAAGTTAAAAAATGGCATGATAGAAGGATCATCAAAAGAGAGTTTAATATTGGGGATAAAGTCCTATTGTATCGGTCTCGTCTCAGATTTTTTCGGGAAATTACTCTCGAAATGGGAAGGACCATATGTTGTTAAGGAGGTGTATCGTTCAGGAGCAATTAAAATTAGCTCTCTCCAAGGCAATTCTACGCAAGTGGTGAATGGACAAAGACTCAAGCATTATATTTCAGGTGATTCTTATAATGTTGATGTTGATATTATTCGAGTGGAAACACCGGAGGCTTTCATCAAAGGACAAATTGACGATCCGCTGAACTCGACTTTGAATAGGTAACAAGATCTGGTAATGAAAAGTTTGCGATTTACTTTCCGAACATTATTTTTGTTGTTTTTGGAAAATATGAAAAATTACGAGTTCAAAACGGAGTGGAAAGGACGCACGAGGGCGTGCCACCATAGGCCGGCGCGGCTGGCCAGGCCGCGCCGACCTATGAGTCCAGCCGCCTGTCGCCTCTTTCCGACTCGGTTTCGATCACGGTACTCTCCGTTTGTTCTGAAATTTTTTATTATAAAATCCCCCGGACCCCTGGAGGTCCGTATATCGTTTTCTCGACGTGTTTTGTTTCGAGTCATGTTTGCCAGGATCTCTTTTCAATCTAGGAGCACCATGGCCTCCGACAACAAGGGCAAAGGGCCTTCGAAGGAAGAAGTGAAAAGGGTGTCGTCAAAGCAAGAGCAACAAGTTGTGGGGAGTAAGCAAGTCTTGGTGGGATCTATTGATACTCGTCGTTCTTTCTCTCATAACTTGCAGGGACCCTTACCCCTGCTCTCGGCCACGACTCTTTCCCTGCGCTGGAAGAAGTCCTACGGACTACCGATGAGTTTTGCGATCAATATCGGGCTCTAAGAAGAGAAGTGGAGATACTCCAGGAGGAGAATTACCGACTCCGTAGATTGTTGGGATATTACTTGATGCCCGTCACAGGTTCACCATCACCGACTTCGGATAACAATGAACATCTTCGAGACTTAGTGCAGATTTGCCAAGCTGAGAAGTCTGAAGGTGCGAAGGAGATCTGTAAGAAGCGCATGAGGGATTCATCACCACCATCGCCAAAGGAGTAATCCATCATCGGTATTGGCATCCCCTTGGTTTGTTCCAAGCTTGGGGGAGTGCCGCGTATCACATTATCATTACCTTTTTTTACTTTTTACTATCAAGTAGTGTCATATCATGAGTAGGGAAGTTATCGTATGAGATGGGTTGCAGTATGGAAGTATCTCTCCTTTAGTTTGTCTATGTATCCCTTGGTGTGAGTTATCGTTATGGAATATTAATGAGAAGTCTTATCCTTTACATATTGCACACCTTATTTTAGTTTGCAATTTCTACTATATGATTGATCTTGATTTTAGTATTGGTACCACTTTGGGAGCATTAAGTAAATCTATTTGGTTTTGGCAAACTTAGCAATGGTCAATAGCAACAACACTTTGAGTTTAAGAAGAATAGAGGAAATACATGTAGAAGATATTATTATGTTTCTTATCAGTTCTTAGCTTAGTATTCTAGAAGTTAAAACTGTTTGTGCTTACAAGTAAGATGCATGATTGTTTCTATCACATGTATATTTGTTTGTTTCCCTCAACTCTTATGCTTGCTAATCAACCTTGCTAGCCAAAGACCTGCATCGAGAGGGAATACTTCTCGTGCATCCAAACCTCGATCCCAAACCTATGCCATTTGTGTCCACCATACCTACCTAATGCATGGTAATTTCTGCTATTCCAAGTAAATACTTCATGTGCTACCTTTAAACAATTCAAAACTTATTACTTCTTATTTGTGTCAATGTTTTATAGCTCATGAGGAAGTATGTGGTGTTTTATCTTTCGCGTCTTGTTAGGCAGCCTCCACTAATGGACTAGTGGCTTCATCCACTTATCCTATAATTTTGCATAAGAGCCGGCAACGGGGTTCCCAGCCCCAATTAATCAACTTTCATTAATAATTCTCTTCACATGTTTTCCCTGATTCATCAGTAAGCAACTTAATTTTGCAATAGACACTCCTCCATGGTATGAGATTGTTGGAAGGCACCCGAGGATTCGGTTAGCCATGGCTTGTGTAAGCAAAGGTTGGGGGGAGTGTCACCCTTAAAATAAACTAAAGTACATGTGTAAACAAAAGAGAAGAGGGATGATCTACCTTGCTGGTAGAGATAACGTCGTTCATGGGAGCCGCTCTTTGGAGGTCTGTTTGGCAAGGGGGTTAGAGTACCCGCTACCAGTCGTTGACAACAACAAACACCTCTCAAAACTTTACTTTTGTTCTCTTTATATGATTTCAAAACTGAAAAGCTCTAGCACATGATTTAATCCTGCTTCCTCTCGCGAAGGGCCTGTCTTTTACTTTATGTTGAGTCAGTAAACCTATTTTCCTCCATCTCAAGCAAGCATTTGAGTTGTTGTGATTAAACTATTATATTGTGATTTGTTTCATCATGTCTTTACTCTTTCTTGTTTAGTACAAGTTTTACCTGAATGAATATAGCTTTGAAAGTCATCAATGATTAATATGATTGAGTATGCAAATTTACCATAAGCCTTAAGGGATGAAGCCTGCTACCCGCATGGGTAGCTACACACCCATGGTGAATACCAATATGCAAGCCATATTAACTTGTTTTAGCTCGGTTTCCTAGTAGAACGTGAAATTCTGGTGTACAAAAGTGGTTTCCGAATTTTGATTTGAACTTTTTTTGTCAAAGTCAACTCTCGTATTCTTAAAGTCAACGCAAAATACATTGGTGAGTTGACTTTGATCAAAAAATATTCGTATCAAAATTCGGAAACCACTTTTGTACACTAGAATTCCATGTTCTACTAGGAAACCGAGCTAAAACAAGTTAATATGACTTGCATATTGGTATTCACCATGGGTGTGTAGCTACCCATGCGGGTAGCAAATGCACTCTCAAGCCTTAATATGAGAGCGCTGCTCAATAGATGAATATAATCTGTTAAATGTTCTCTGACCAAGAACAAAGTTTGCCATCACCAATTATGATTTCCTATGCACCTTTATTTGTGATTACCTTATACTTGTTTCAAGTTGAATTATATGAGGAAGTTGTTTACTATAATGTCTTGTGTGAATGAATATGATGCTTCTTGTCCGTATTCTATTTATCGACTCTTCACTCCATAAACATGTGAACTCGTTTACGTAGTTCGGCTTCGCTTGGGGACAAGTGAAGTCTAAGCTTGGGGGGAGTTGATACGTCCAATTTGCATCACTATTTTATATCATAATTTGCTGTTATACATTGATATATTTCATATTGGGACATGATGACCCACAAGTATAGGGGATCGCAACAGTCTTCGAGGGAAGTATTACCCAATTTATTGATTCGACACAAGGGGAGACAAAGAATACTTGGAAGCCTTAACAACGGAGTTGTCAATTCAGTTGCACCTGGAAACAGACTTGCTCGCAAGAGTTTATCAAGTAGTAACAGCTTTATAGCAATAGCAGTAGTGAAATAACGGCAGAGCAGAGTAACAAAGACAGCAATAGTGATTATAGTAAACAAGCAGGATTAAAATATCGTAGGCACGGGGACGGATGACGGGCGTTGCATGGATGATAGAAACTCATGTAACAATCATAGCGGGGCATTTGCGGATAATAATAAAACGGTGTCCAAGTACTAATCAATCAATAGGCATGTGTTCCAATTATAGTCGTACGTGCTCGCAATGAGAAACTTGCACAACATCTTTTGTCCTACCGTACCGGTGGCAGCCGAGCCTCAAGGGAAACTACAGGATATTAAGGTACTCCTTTTAATAGAGTACCGGAGCAAAGCATTAACACTCCGTGAACACATGTGATCCTCACGTTACTCGCCATTCCCTCCGGTTGTCCCGATTTCGTCACTTCGGGGCCATTGGTTCCGGACAGCAACATGTGTATACAACTTGCAGGTAAGACCATAAACAATGAATATCATGATGAAATAATAACATGTTCAGATCTGAGATCATGGCACTCGGCCCTAGTGACAAGCATTAAGCATAACAAGTTGCAACAATATCATAAAAGTACCATCTACGGACACTAGGCACTATGCCCTAACAATCTTATGCTATTACATGACCAATCTCATCCAATCCCTACCATCCCCTTCGCCTACAGCGGGGGAATTACTCACACATGGATGGGGGAGACATTGCTGGTTGATGGAGAGGCGTTGGCGGTGATGGCGGTGATGATCTCGTCCAATTCCCCATCCCGGCGGAGTGCCGTAACCGGAGACTTCGGCTCCCGCGACGGAGTTTCGCGATGTGGCGGCGTTCCGGAGGGTTTCTGGCGACTTCGACTTCTCCCCGTGTGTTTTTAGGTCGAAACGAATAAGTAGTCCGAAGGGGGGCGTCGGAGGCCGGCCGAGGGGGCCACACCACCTGGCCGCGCGGGCCCCCCCTCGGCCGCGCCGCCTGGTGGTGTGGGGCCCTCGGGCGTCCACTTCAAGTGCCCTTCTGGCTCCGTTAGTTTCCTGGGAAAATAGGGCCTTCTGCATAAATTCCGAGGTTTTTCCCGAAAGTTGGATTTCTGCACAAAAACGAGACACCAGAGCAGCTTCACTGAAAACAGCGTTAGTCCGTGTTAGTTGCATCCAAAATACACAAATTATAGGTCAAACAATAGCAAAGTGTTCGGGAAAGTAGATACGTTTTGGACGTATCAACTCCCCCAAGCTTAGCTTATTGCTTGTCCTCAAGCAATTCGCTTAACAACCGAGCGATAAAAGAACTTTCACGAACACATTTGCTCATATGATGTATATATTCTCATGACATGGCTAATACTTGAGCAGTTCATAACAAGGTACATGCAAATAAGATCATCTAACAGCTATATCAATCATGAAAAGGTACCAACAATTAATAATAAGCATCATGAATCATGTATATAAGCAGGATTGCAATGTTCATAAGAGAGTATGATAAAGTGGTATCTCGCTTGCTCGTATTTGATTGGCAAAACATAAATGCCCGGGCACCTCTCGGAGTTCATAGAGAGACTAGAAGTAGTGATTGTCAAAGATAAAAGCATCAAAGTTATACCACAATCAATCATATTTTGAGACAAGCATATTATACTAAGAATGACAGTTGTGCTCTCAAGAAAGTGCTCAAAGAAAGGATGGAGACACAACATAAAAGTAAAAGACTGACCCTTCGCAGAGGGAAGCAGGGATTGACATGCGCTAGAGCTTTTCATTTTTTAAATCAGGAGTAAAATTATTTTGAGAGGTGTTTGTTGTTGTCAACGAATGGTAATGGGTACACTAACTACCTCGCCAACCGGACTTTCAAGAGCGGCTCCCATGAATTATTGCATATTTATTTGGCACTCCTTCCAACCTTTCTTACACAAACCATGGCTAACCGAATCCTCGGGTGCCTGCCAACAATCTCATACCATGAAGGAGTGCTTTTTTTTAGTTTAGTTTTATTATGATGATGACACTCCCCCAACCTTTGCTTACACAAGCCATGGCTAACCGAATCCTTCGGGTGCCGTCCAACAATCACAAACCATGGAGGAGTGTCTATTTAAGTTTAATTAATTCGGGATCGGGAATCCCATTGCCACTCTTTTTGCAAAATTATTGGATAAGCGGATGTGCCACTAGTCCATGTGAGAGTCCGTCAAAAGTAAATGACAAGGTTGAAAGCTAAACACCACATACTTCCTCATGAGCTATGAAACATTAACACAAATTAAGAAGCATTTTGAAGGTTTTAAAGGTAGCGCATGAGAATTTACTTGGAATGGTTTGAAATGCCATGCATAGGTATTTATGGTGGACACTCTGGAATAACTTGATTTTCATGTGTTTGGAAGCACGAGCAGCGTTCCCGCTCAGTACGAGTGTAGGCTAGCAAAAGACTAGGGAGCGACAAATCAAGAGAGCAGTAACTGTCATAATCATGCTTGCGGCAAAATAAATTAACAGAGGCATAAAAGTGATACAAGAACTCTGAAGCAATATAGATCATCGAGGCTTAATTGACTTTTTGTTCAGTCATATGCATGCGTGAGCATGTGCCAAGTCGATATAAATGAATTATTCAGAGGAGGATACCACAATGCCATACTTACTTATGAATAAAACAATGCAAGCAAACATCCATGACATGCTACTCATATTAATAGATTGGAGCTAAACATGAGAGATCATAAACTACTAGACTTTCTCAAATAACATATACCTCACATGAACCAACTAAGCATGCTCACATGGATGAGTATATGTACAAAAATGAAAACAAATAGAGTTCATACCAGCCTCTCACCACAATCAGATTGTCGTAGATCGTCATTATTGCCTTTTCACTTGTGTAGCTTGGATAATATGAAATGAAAACCACGCTCCAGCCACCGAAGACCATTGAACTCATAAAGAACTTTACAAACCAAAGAAGAACAGCAAATATTTTTGGTGTTTTAAAATTGCAAATAAGAACAAGAGGAAACAAGCAAACAAAGCAAAATCTTTTTGGGTTTTCTTATAGCAAACTAGCAATAGCAAATAAAGCGAAACAAAATGCAAAAACCAAAGCAAACAAATGGTGAAGAGAAACAACAGAAATATTTTTGGTCTTTTTGTGTTTTGGAAAGGAACAAAGCAAAAACAAGAAATAGCAAACTAAAAGAAACACAGAAAAGCAAGATGGCAGAAATCTGCCAAAACTTGACAGCAGTGCAGAAATCGATTTTTACAAAAATCTTACGTTGCTCAGTTCAAAAAGTGTTCAACTAATGAAAGTTAGATAACAACCTGGGGAACCTGCACAAAAATTTTCAACTCAAAATAACGTTCTGGCTGTGCACACGAATTTTTACGGTAACAGCCCAGAATCTGTTTTCAGGCAGCACTTCCCCAAATATCATCTTCCTCTCATTAGAAAACCACTCAAAGAGACTAAACAAGTACATACAAGTATCCAGCAATCATAATATGCAAGGAATGAGTGATGCCGGTATACCTCCCCCCAAGCTTAGGCTTTTGGCCTAAGTGGAGTTCAACCCCAACGAGGGTCGTTCCTCGCCGGTGGGTAGTCCATGGAGTAGTCATAATAAAGCTCCTGCGCAGAAGAAAAGCGTGGAGGCTCCGCATATCCACCATGTTGATGCGAGGAACTCGCTGCATCGGATGATGAGTCGAGGTGCTCCTCGACCTCTATGTCGTCTCTTGCATGTTGGCCTCCTCTCTCTATATGTGCATCTAGTGCACCTTCTCGTGACCGACCAATCTCCCCGGAATCAAGGTTAGACAAAACAAGCGCAGTAATCTTACTAGTTTCTCAGTTTTATTAGTTATTCTCCAAACTTTCTTATAAAATATCATCTTATAATACAGGTTACCCAAGTTGGAGGAATCTGAAACAAATTCATGTTTAATCATAGAGGCTATGTCAAGTTTTTCTATGGGAAACGGAATATCAAAATGATGAGGTTCTACATTATGAAAAGCTAGTAAACGGGAGGCGATGAGGCCTCCACACACTCCACCTTTCTCACGGTTAGTAGCAAGTCTATAAGCTATTAATGCCCCCAAATTATAAGACCTACTATTTTGCAAAGTGTTGCAGCTAGAAAAGCCAAATCCGGGATAGAAAGTTTACTACCAATCCTTTTGAGCGAGAACGCATTTGGTGATAAAATAAGCAAAGTAGCGGATAGCCGGGAGCTGAATACTAGTGATTTTACCACTTTCACCTGAGAAACTCCTTCCATCGCAAATCATCTTGTAAAGATCCGAGAGTTCTTGCGGCGATCCCCTTATCTTCTCGCACGATCCCCATTGCGGTATTCTAATTGCTGCACAAAAAGCACTAAATGGCAAGTTGACAGTTTTATTGTAAATTTTATACTGTACCGTGGGGTTAGATCGCGACCAATTAAACTTGAAATCCTGCACAAAAGCCATAGTTAATTTTACATATTGTCTTGGCTCTCCTTCAACAAAGTCACTCAGCCTCGCACGAGAAATTAGAGTTTGAACATCTTCAAATATCCCCGCGCTTCTCATGAAATCCGCGCACGGTAGTAAGAGGGTATACTCCCTCTTCTCGATTGACTATCATAACTTGTTGGACTTCCAATTCTTGCTGGTTCAAGTGATATCTATTCCATTCCATTTTCTGAAATTTCAACAACCAATATAATTTTTTTGATTTGGTGACATATAATTGAGGGAAACTACCATAAGAACTTGCTAGAGTACTAATCATGCATCAAAACTAGTTTCTACCACTTAGAACAAGCATGCAAGCTCACTAAACATGTTACCTACAGCAGCAAAATATTCAAGATATACTCAACCAAACAAAATTCTACTTGGATGGGTGGAGGAGTCACATACCGAAGAGCAAATGTGCCAAATTTCGTACGAAATCTGGGCTGAGCAAAGAGATCGAGAAATCTGGAGCCTCGGAGCAAAAACGCGAGAGAGATGAACTTGGTACGAGTTTTTTCGGAGAGAGAAGGTGCTGGGAGGAAGAGATGGCAAAGTGGGGCAAGGAGGGGCCCACACCACATGGTGGCACGCGCCAGCTCCTTGGCCGCGCCGGCCTCGTGGTTTGGCGCCCTCCGGTGCCCCACAGTCATCCTCTCGGTGCTCCTAGTGTGCCTCGTCGAAAAATAGGACCAACGGTATAATTTTCGCGAATTTTTGAAAACTTTGAAAAATGCACATTTTCCGGGTATTAGGTTTATTATTACCGGCCAGGAAAATTTTTGAAATCTCAAATCTACTAAGAAACTTTTCAAATTAAAAGTGCTACAAAGAACTAAAACAAGTGGAGAAAGAAAGAGATGTTGTTTACCTCCTCTATGCATATAAAAGGTATTTGTTAACAAGGTTGATCAAGTCTTGCCACCAAATAAATTTTACATAGCATATGAAGAAATAAACCTCAAATCAATCATGTTACCTTGAATTGTATTGATATGGATCCAATCACAAGAGTTTGATATTCTTCTTTAGGCTCATATATAGGACAATCGATGGATCCCACTTTGATAGTTCTCACATGAGAAATAGTATTAACTCCGCACGCTTTTTCAATCCTCTTGGGGAAATAGACGGTGTGTTCCTTATCATCAACATTGAAAGTAACCTTTCCTTTATTGCAATCAATAACAGCCCCTGCGGTGTTAAGAAAAGGTCTCCCAAGAATAATAGACATATTATCATCTTCAGTCATTTCCAATACAACAAAATCAGTTAATATCAAGCAGTTAGTAGTAACTTGAACAGAACATTCTCACATATACCAACAGGAATAGCAGAGATTTATCAGCCATTTGCAAAGATATATCAAGTAGGTATCAACTTATCTAAGTAAAGTCTCTTATAAAGAGAAAAGGGCATAACACTAACACCGGCTCCCAAGTCACATAGAGCAGTTTTGACATAATTATTCTTAATAGAACAAGGAATAGTAGGTATACTCGGGTCGCCCAACTTCTTTGGAATTTTGCCATTGAAAGAGTAATTAGCAAGCATAGTAGAAATTTCCTCATTGGGGATTTTCCTTTGTTAGTAACGATATCTTTCATATACTTTGAATAAGGAGGCAATTTAATAGCATCAGCCAAAGGGATTTGCAAGAATAAAGGTTTCATCCAATCACAGAATTTATTATAGTGTTCTTCTCGCCTTTGATTTTAGTTTCTTAGCAGGAAAAGGCATTGGCTTTTGCACCCAAGGTTCTCTTTCATTACCATGTTTCTCAGCAATAAAATCTTCTTTAGTATACTTTTTATTTTTAGCATGCTTTTCGTGTTCTTCTTCAACCTCTTCTTTATCGTGAGTATCATTCTTATCATTATCTTCACTATTATCATGTTCATTACCACTTTCGGCTACAGCATCGTAAATAGAAATACTATTAGGATCATTAACAGGTTCAGAGGATTCTACAACATTTTTATGTTTCTTCTTCTTTTCTTCTTAGAATGAGCACTAGGTTCAATGCGTTGAGAATCTTGTTCAATTCTTTTGGGATGCCCTTCGAGATATAGAGGATCCTGGGTAGAGACACCACCTCTAGTTGTTACTTCATAAGCATGTTTTTCTTTAGAATTATTTCCTAGCAAGTCATTTTGCACTTTAGTGAGTTGATCAATTTGAGTTTGAATCATTTGAAAATGTTTGACAAGCATCTTAACATCATTGGAGGTTCTCTCCACAATATCATGCAATTGACTAATAGCTTGAGAATTTTCCATTAGATGATTCTCTACTCTCATATTAAAATTTTCTTGCTTAACAATATAATTATCAAACTCATCTAAGCATTGTGCAGGAGGTTTCGAATACTGGAATATCTTCCCTAGTAAAGCGTTGAAGGGAATTTACCTCAACCATGGATGAAGGGGGAATTATCTCACATATATCTTCTATAGGAGGTAGATTCTTCACATCTTCAGATTTAATACCTTTCTCCTTGAGAGACTTCTTGGCTTCCCTCATATCTTCATCATTCAATTTAATTAAACCCTCTTCTTCACTATTGGCGTTGGAGTTGGTTCGAGCGTATTCCAATCATCATAATTCCGACCTATTTTAGCCAATAATTCTTCAGCATCGTCCTGGAGTTCTTTTCCGAAAACACAACCAGCACAACTATCCAGGTATGCCCTAGACTCAATGGTTAGTCCACTATAAAATATATCAAGTAAATCATGCTTTTCTAAATCATGGTCGTGCAAAGCTCTAATAAGAGAGCAAAATCTCGTCCAAGCCTCAGCAATTTCTCCTCATCTCCCCGATCAAAATTATAAACTCTCTCGCAAAGCAGCATGTTGAGCACTAGCAGGAAAGTATTTGCGGAAGAAAACATCAAGCAATTCTTTCGGACTTTTAATAGAATTAGGTGGCAAATTATTATACCAAGTTTTAGCGTCATCCTTCAATGAGAATGGAAATATTTTAGCAACAAAGTAAATACGCTTCTTAACATCATCAGAAAAACAAGCTACTCAAAGTAGATAACTCAGTCATGTGTTCAACAGCACTTTCTTTTTCAGTACCACAAAAGGTGTTTTCTCAACAATAGCTATATGAGATAGATCAATAGAAAAATCATAATCTTTATCCCTAATGTTTATAGGAGATGTGGCAAATTTAGGATCGTGAGACAGCTTTATATCTAACAGTATGTTCTGCAAGCAACTTTTTAATTTTTCTTCCATCAGTAGTAGCATGGCATTTTTCAATAAAATCATCATCAAGCTCCACATAATCTTCATCAAAATCATCACTAGAGTATTCAAGTTCAGGTGAATTAACAGGTGTAGTAGCATTAGGAGTTTCAATATTTTCAATTTGTCTAGATTTAGCAATTGTAGCATCTAGAAAAGATCCCAATGAACCACTATCATCAAGCACAAGCAGAAACATTATCAATATTATGAGAGTGTTCAGATTCAGCAGATGTATCCGCATGCGAAGCATGTGCGGTGAAACAAGTTTATCAATCACAGTATGGTGAATCAAGTGTAGCGGAGGTACTCGTAATTGTACCTTTTCTTGTAGTGGATGGTAATATGGCGATCTTAGTATCGCGAGGTTTACCCATGATGGAGAATTTGCAGCGGACAATATCAATCCAAGTGAACTTCCAAATAAAGCTATGCTCCCGGCAACGGCGCCTGAAAATAGTCTTGATGACCCACAAGTATAGGGGATCGCAACAGTCTTCGAGGGAAGTATTACCCAATTTATTGATTCGACACAAGGGGAGACAAAGAATACTTGGAAGCCTTAACAACGGAGTTGTCAATTCAGCTGCACCTGGAAACAGACTTGCTCGCAAGAGTTTATCAAGCAGTAACAGCTTTATAGCAATAGCGATAGTGAAATAACGGCAAGCAGAGTAACAAAGACAGCAAGTAGTGATTATAGTAAACAAGCAGGATTAAAATATCAGTAGGCACGGGGACTGGATGACGGCATTGCATGGATGAGAGAAACTCATGTAACAATCATAGCAGGGCATTTGCAGATAATAATAAAACGGTGTCCAAGTACTAATCAATCAATAGGCATGTGTTCCAATTATAGTCGTACGTGCTCGCAATGAGAAACTTGCACAACATCTTTTGTCCTACCAACCGGTGGCAGCCGTGCCTCAAGGGAAACTATCGGATATTAAGGTACTCCTTTTAATAGAGTACCGGAGCAAAGCATTAACACTCCGTGAACACATGTGATCCTCACGTCACCGCCATTCCCTCCGGTTGTCCCGATTTCTGTCACTTCGGGGCCATTGGTTCCGGACAGCAACATGTGTATACAACTTGCAGGTAAGACCATAAACGATGAATATCATGATGAAATAATAACATGTTCAGATCTGAGATCATGGCACTCGGGCCCTAGTGACAAGCATTAAGCATAACAAGTTGCAACAATATCATAAAAGTACCATCTACTGACACTAGGCACTATGCCCTAACAATCTTATGCTATTACATGACCAATCTCATCCAATCCCTACCATCCCCTTCGCCTACAGCGGGGGAATTACTCACACATGGATGGGGGAGACATTGCTGGTTGATGGAGAGGCGTTGGCGGTGATGGCGGTGACGATCTCCTCCAATTCCCCGTCCCGGCGGAGTGCCAGAACGGAGACTTCTGGCTCCCGCGACGGAGTTTCGCGATGTGGCGGCGTTCTGGAGGGTTTCTGGCGACTTCGACTTCTCCCTGTGTGTTTTTAGGTCGAAACGAATAAGTAGTACGAAGGAGGGCGTCGGAGGCCGGCCGAGGGGGCCACACCACCTGGCCGCGCGGGCCCCCCGGGGCCGCGCCGCTCGGTGGTGTGGGGCCTCGGGCCTCCACTTCCAAGTGCCCTTCTGGCTCCGTTAGTTTCCTGGGAAAATAGGGCCTTCTCGCATAAATTCCGAGGTTTTTCCCGAAAGTTGGATTTCTGCACAAAAACGAGACACCGGAGCAGCTCCGTCGAAAACAGCGTTAGTCCGTGTTAGTTGCATCCAAAATACACAAATTATAGGTCAAACAATAGCAAAAGTGTTCGGGAAAGTAGATACGTTTTGGACGTATCAGGACACAATACTTATGTTATTTCATCTATTTTGCATGTTTCATGATTATTTGGGGATCAAGCACCGGAGCCAGGATTCTGCTGGAAAAAGCACCGTCAGAATGCAATATTTCGGAAGATCAACTGTGGAAGGGAGTTTTACCAAAAATCCTATTTTTCCGGATGACGAAGGAAGCCGAAGGAGGGGCCGAGGAGGACCCGGGGTGGGCCCACACCCTAGGGCGGCGCGGCCCATGCCCCGGCCGCGCCGCCATGTGGTCCGGGGGCCCACGACCCCTTTCGCCTCCTTTTCTTCGCGAAACCCTTCGTCCCGAAGACCTAAGCCACAGAGGAATCCTCACGAAGGGTTACAGCCGCCTGCGCGGGGCGGAGAACACCGAGAGAGAAAGAGCTCTCCGGCGGGCAGGAATCCGCCGGGGAAATTCCCTCCCGGAGGGGGAAATCGACGCCATCGTCACCGCCATCGAGCTGGACATCATCTCCATCACCATCATCATCATCTCCACCATCATCACCGCCATCTCCACCGCTGGACATCGTCACCGCTGTAGCAATTTGGGTTTGATCTTGATTGTTTGATAGGGGAAACTCTACTTGTTGTTTATGCTATTGAGTGAAACCATTGAACCAAGGTCTATGTTCAGATTGTTATTCATCATCATATCACCTCTGATCATGTTCCATATGATGTCTCGTGAGTAGTTCGTTTAGTTCTTGAGGACATGGGTGAAGTCTAATTGTTAGTAGTGAACTATGGTTGAGTAATATTCAATGTTATGATATTTAAGTTGTGGTGTTATTCTTCTAGTGGTGTCGTGTGGACGTCGACTACACGACACTTCACCATTTATGGGCCTAGGGGAATGCATCTTGTACTCGTTTGCCAATTGCGGGGTTGCCGGAGTGACAGAAACCTAAACCCCCGTTGGTATATCGATGCAGGAGGGATCGCAGGATCTAAGAGTTTAAGGCTGTGGTTAGATTTATCTTAATTACTTTCTTGTAGTTGCGGATGCTTGCAAGGGGTATAATCACAAGTATGTATTAGTCCTAGGAAGGGCGGTACATTAGCACAAGTTCACCCACACAACACTTATCAAAACAATGAAGATTAATCAACTGTATGTAGCGAAAGCACTAGACTAAAATCCCGTGTGTCCTCGAGAACGTTTGGTCATTATAAGTAAACAAACCGGCTTGTCCTTTGTGCTAAAAAGGATTGGGCCACTCGCTGCAATTATTTCTCTCGCATTTTACTTACTCGTACTTTATTCATCTCGTTACATCAAAACCCCCGAATACTTGTCTGTGAGCATTTACAGTGAATCCTTCATCAAAACCGCCTATCAACACCTTCTGCTCCTCGTTGGGATCGACATTCTTACTTATCGAAGATACTACGATACACCCCCTATACTTGTGGGTCATCAGGGGCCACACCACATGGCCGCGCGGGCCCCCCCTGGGCCGCGCCGCCATGTGGTGTGGGGCCCTCGGGCCTCCACTTCAATTGTCCTTCTGGCTCCGTCAGTATTCTGGGAAAATAGGCCCTTTCGTCAAAATCCCGAGGTTTTTCCCGAAAGTTGGATTTCTGCACAAAAACGAGACACCAGAACAGTTCTGCTGAAAACAGCGTTAGTCCGTGTTAGTTGCATCCAAAATACACAAATTAGAGGCAAAACAATAGCAAAAGTGTTCGGGAAAGTAGATACGTTTTGGACGTATCAGTGCCTACACAATATGATTATTGAAAATGAGCGAAAACATTCGGTTCCTCTGGCTGAGCAACAAGCACCATATGAGAGAGAGAGTCCTCTTGCACAGCCTAATCACCAGGTGCCTCCATCATGGGCCACCTTCATTGCTATGCGCCAGGAGATTCGAGACTCTACAATGCATCAGCTGCTGCAAGATGATCTGGTGGAGCACATATGGACGCTCCGAGGCAACGCTAACGCCGACGCCAACTAGTTTGTCATAATTTGTTTGAAAAATTGTGAAATTGTGTGCTTCATTTGTTTCAGCACATGTTAAACATTGTACTGATTATCGCCGAATTTGTTTCAGCAATTTTCGTACACTTGCTCGCCGAACTTGTTAAATTTTATGTTAAATTTGTTTGAAATATGTCAAATGGTCGAGGTTGGGGGTTTCCTGCCGGGGGGACGGCTGGAACTTCGGCACTCCCTATGCCAAATCTTCCTCCAATCCGGATGAAAATTTCGCCAGATTTGGACGTGGGGAGCGCCAACGAGTGGAGATGCTCTAAAGGGTCCGCCTTTACACTAGTAGGAAAAGCCTCATCAGTGGCGCACGAAAATTTGATTCTGTGGCGCACGGGTGGTGCGCCACAGAAACGTCGCCACAAAAATAAGCTTTCTGTGGCGCACCTGACTGTGCGCCACAAAAATAAGGTTTCTGTGGCGCACTTGTTCTTAGGTGCGCCACAGAATTGCTTCCTAGTGCGCCACAGAATTTGCTTGTATTATACACGATTTTGTGCTGCCTGGTATACATATACAGTTTATACACAGCAATACAGATACACAATACAGATACACAGGTTATATACAGCAACATTCAGATATAATATAAATATCATGTACATTGCACGAGATATAACATAGACATCATCATCACATTACTTAGAGCCCGATCGAGATACATATATAGTGGCAAGTGTCAAATGTTTTGCATACAACTCTTAATTCATACAAAATTCACAATTTCGAGATACAAAGTAGTCTTCATCCGGTTCCTCCTCCTCCTTTGCTCCGTCATCTCTACCCACCAGGCTCGCTTGCATCGGGGTCCTTCCATCCAGTTCCTACTATGATGAAAATGGAAGAAAGTGAGACCAACAAGTATCCGATGCACAAGAGAAATGGAATAAATGCCTCATACATTGTTGGTCAACACAAATATTAACATTCGGGGACGGTGTAAGTGAGACCAAGTCCGATGCACAAGAGATTGATATTTGTGCTATCTTACCGAGCTCACTTACGCCGCCCCCGAGTGTACGGTGACCAAACATTTTAATCATCGGCATTTTGAAAATGTCAAAGCAAATGGAATGACAAAATGGAATAAGTGCCTCATACATTGTTGGTCAACACAAATATTAACATTTAGAGATGGCGTCGGTGAGACCAAGTCCGATGCACAAGAGATTGATATTTGTGCTATCTTACCGAGCTCACTTACGCCACCCCCAAGTGTACGGTGACCAAACATTTTAATCATCGGCATTTTGAAAATCTCAAAGCAAATGGAATGACAAAATGGAATAAGTGCCTCATACATTGTTGGTCAACACAAATATTAACATTTAGGGATGGGGTAAGCGAGGCCGGGTAGGATGCACAAGAGATTGATATTTGTGCTATCTTACCGAGGCTCACTTACGCCACCCCCAAGTGTACGGTGACCAAACATTTTAATCATCGGCATTTTGAAAATCTCAAAGCAAATGGAATGACAAAATAGAATATGTGCCTCATACATTGTTGGTCAACACAAATACTTTGCGGAAGGGCCCCCTTTCCCCGGTCGGCGTTCCGTCAACGGGTGCTTGACGACACAACAACGCCGATCTGCATCTCCGGCGCAGAACCACGCCGGTCCCTCGGCTGTCCGGTGAACGAGTCCTTGATGCAAAGACCGTGCCGGCCTGCCCGGCATTATGCCGGGCCGTGTTGCCGCGCTTCAAGCCGTGTGTCCCGCGCCCTGCGCTTGTTCGCCTTCTTGCCCGGTGAACCAATAGGCTGATCGTTGAAATAAGGAAACCGATGACAGCCGGTCGCAAGATTAAATTGCGATCGGCCGTCATCGGCTTCCTTATTCCAACGATTAGTCTATTAGTTCACCGGACAAGAAGGCGAAGAGTGCAGGGCGCATGATCGACACGGCCTGAAGCGCGACAACGAGGGTCGGCATGATGCTAGGGAGGCTGGCACCGTCTTGGCATTAAGGACTCGTTCACGTCTTGGACGAGCGAGAGAAGAAAAGTGGTGCTGCGCCGGAGGGCTATGTCGGCGTTGTTGTCTCATCAAGGACTCGTTCACGGAACGGCGGCCAGGAAAGGGGGCTCGTCTACAAAGTATATTGCGGCGTATAGGTGACCAAACATTCTAATCATCGGCACTAAAATGGAAGAAAGGCCAATGCAATTAAGAAGTAGCTAGTATGAACTAAATGGAATGCCTCATACTTTGTTGGTCGAAACAAATATGAACATCCCGGGATGGCGTTAGTGAGGCCGGGTAGGATGCACAAGAGATTGATATTTGTGCCATCACACCGGGCTCACTAGCGACACCCGAGTGTACGATTGACCGAACATTCTAATCATCGGCACTAAAATGGAAGAAAGAGCCAAGTGGTATCAACTAAATGGAATGCCTCATACTTTGTTGGTCGAAACAAATATTAACATCCAGAGATGGAGTAAGTGAGGCCGGGTAGGATGCACAAGATATTGATATTTGTGCCATCACACCAAGCCTCACTTGCTCCACCCCGAGTGTACGAGTGATCGACCAACCATCTAATCATCGACAAGTAAATCACTTGGGGTAATGTTAAAATGTTTGTCTCCATATTTGGGAGACATTTTTAATATTGGAGTCTAGCTAATGGAAATCAAGAACTAGTCTTGATCTCCAAATGGTGATTAGAGGGAATTTATTCATCTTAAGCAACATTAGGGACAAATGGGATCATGCAAGGGACTTGGGTCATTTGGATCATAAGGCATCAATTAAGGAGGCAACCGGGGACAAAGGGAAACATTTGATGATCCATTATCATAGGCAACAAAGCGACAACTTTTTCCCCTCTAATCTAGCTAGAGTCCTTAAAAGAAATCCATCATAAGCATGGTCAAATACACATATATAGCATTTGGAGAGCAAACAAGCGAGTAGCCATATCACTCAATCCAATAATATAGTAATTTGGATCATAAGGCATCAATTAAGGAGGCAACCGAGGGACAAATTAAGGGAAACATTTGATGATCCGGTAAGTGCATGACACTTTGAGCTACCCAAGAATAAAGGCCAACGAGTGGATAAACATCTGCTCAACCATTTCTTGCGAGTAGAGGAAAAGTAACCAACATTGAAACTTGAATAGTCAAGTGACACTACAAGCAGCTCACACACACATGCAAACACATGTGTTGACGAGTAACTAAACGACGAGAAGAACACCACCGGATATTCATGGGTACTTAGGATCGGTAGGGAATTGATAAAGTACGGTGAGGAGCAAGCATACCATCGAAAGCTGTCAATTTGAGAGAAATAACATTGGGGTAATGTTAAAATGTTTGTCTCCATATTTGGGAGACATTTTTAATATTGGAGTCTAGCTAATGGATATCAAGAACTAGTCTTGATCTCCAAATGGTGATTAGAGGGAATTTATTCATCTTAATTAAGCAACATTAGGGACAAATGGGATCATGCAAGGGACTTGGATCATTTGGATCATAAGGCATCAATTAAGGAGGCAACCAGGGACAAAGGGAAACATTTGATGATCCATTATCATAGGCAACAAATCAGCAATCTTTTTCCCCTCTAATCTAGCTAGAGTCCTTAAAAGAAATTCAAAGCAGGATCAATTAAGGAGGCAACCAGGGACAAAATGAAGTAGCTCTCTGTTGGTATTGGTTACCAACAGGAACTCAAGCCACTACTTGATCTTACTAATTCAAAGCGGGACCAATGCAGGACCGGTGCTGATGTTGCCATCATCTCTGCCCCCAAGAACTCTCTCATGCTCTCTCTCACATGCCATGCCAGCTGCTTGCTCCAAAACACAAGCATCACACAGGCGAGCATAGAAAAAATATATAGCTAACGAGCACAGTAAAACAAAAAGAATGTTTGACTTGTTTTTATTCATGATGACCACAACAGACAGCACAACGGCACCCGGATCGAGCACAACATCATCCTCTCCGTAATTTTGTCCGGAGCAGCATCAACATCCGAGAGAACAACGAGCAGCACAACAGCATCCGGATCGAGCACAACATCAACACATCCGGAGCAGGGGTAGAGGAAGAGGGAGGGGAGGGGAGAGGTGGAGCTCACCGACGCTAGGGGTGGATCGAGGAGGAGGTTGACGACGACGGCAGGGGTGGAGGAGGAGGGAGGGGGGGGGAGAGGTGGAGCTCACCGACGATAGGGGTGGAGGAGGAGGTTGACGACGACGGCAGGGGTGGAGGAGGAGGAAGACGCGGCGGCTCCTCCTCCTTGACGCGGCGGCCCCTCCTCCTCCATGCGGCGGCCCCTCCTCCTCCACGCCGCAGCGGCTTGTGCTGCAGGTGGCGGGGATGGGTGGAGCGTGGCGGCATGCGGCCCTCGCGGAGGAAGGAGGCGGCGGCGGCGACGGCCAGTGCGACGACCATGGCGGCGGCGGCGGGGGAGAGGGAGGGGAGGTGAACGTACGGGCGTGGGGAGGGAGGGGAGGGGAGGGTACGGGGATGATATAACTTACACTAATTCTGTGGCGCACCAGAACAAGTGCGCCACAGAAATAACTACTTCTGTGGCGCACCAGAGCCAGTGCGCCACAGAAATAACTACTTCTATGGCGCACCAGAGCCAGTGCGCCACAGAAATAGTTATTTCCGTCGCGCAGCAAGCATTGTGCGCCACGAAATACCTACCCTAATAATTCGTGGTGGCAGAATGTGGGCCCCACATAATTTCCGTGGCGCACGGTTCAGCTATGCGCCACAAAAATAAGCTATTTTTGTGGCGCACACTTCCTGGTGCGCCACAAAATAAGTTTCTGTGGCGCATTCAAAACGGTGCGCCACAGAACTAAGCTTTGCCTATAAGGGTTTTCCTACTAGTGTTAGTCCCGGCTGTAACCGGGACAAACGGCCCTCTACGTGCCGGGTTGTAACACCAACCGGGACTAAAGGCTATTTTGTAATTTTTTTATAATTATTTTTCACTCCCTCTTCTTAACTTTCGAGTTCCTTCCCGTCCGCTTCCAAGTGATTTGCGCGCATGTATGTGATACTAGTATCATATCAATCCTATTAACATGTTGGTCGATGTCACATTTCTTTATTGTTTGAATTTCAAATAATTATTTTAATAAACAAAAGTAATGATGTAATAATAATCTTGAATAAATAAGTAAGCATTAAATTTGTATTTTTCTAATTTATTTAAATTATGTAATTTTTTTGTAATTTTTAATTTTTTTTGTAATTTTTTAATTTTTTTGCCAAACTTGAAAATTTGATAATCTCAAAATTTATGCAATTATTAATTTAAAATATAAAAAATATGAAATCCTGAATTTCTGGCAAAAATAAAAATCTTCCTACTTTCATATTTATTTGGAATTTTGAGAATCTAAAAATTGGCTAACCAGGTAATTCCTAGTGAATTCGGATGTAATTTTTTTCCACGATCATTTTGATATATTATACGCTTTTTGCCGACGTCGTAATGCCATTTTACCTTTTTCTAAACATTTTATGCAAAAAAGTCAAAATTCAAATTTGTTAATTTTCCCTAATAGTAGGTTGCGTAACATACATGAATTTTAAAATTTTATTTTTTGAATTTTCTATTATTTTCTTTTGTATTTTACAGAGCTAAAAAAGGCAATCCACGGATGTGTGTGTGTGGAGGTGCGTGAGGAGCCAAAAAAACCTAAAAATCGTTTAGTCCCGGTTGGTAAAACCAATCGGGACTAAAGGTCTAGTCCTGGTTGGTCAACTGGGACTAAAGGCTTTTGACTTTAAAGGTTCCTTACGAACCGAGACTAATGAGTGCCGTACGCTTGGGATAATTCAGGGCAACGTGGGTAGACCTTAGAAAACAAGCCTTTTGTTAGGTCCCTTTAGTCCCGATCCAGAACAAGGCCGAGACTAAAGAGACCTAACGAAAGGCTTATTTTCTACTAGTGGTTCATAATTCCGGTTCCATCCATATATGCGCTGCAGGATCGCCTCTGTTTCCAGGCCGGGCACATACAGACAACTCCTAGGCTGGTCCAAAATTTTGTCTACATTGATTCATCTACCATCTAGATGGAATTCTGGCTACATTCATCTCTGCGCTTGCTGTCCGAGTGAACAAGCTTACAGTATCCAGAAAACAACGGATACCCCAGCCCATAGCATAGCTGATAGCTAAAATTCTGCCTACCGACTATCATCTCTCAAAAACAAAATTGTATGCCTAGCTACCAAATGCACATGGACACGGTAGGTCGGTCATCACTTCACCTTATGTTTCTTCGGGGAGAGTTTTATGGAGTACATGATTCGAAACCATATGAAAAAAAGGAATTTTACCAAGAGGATGCTAGGAACAACATTTTCATGGACTAATGTGTGGCATCCCAAAGAGTCAAAGAAAAAAAACGCCCGAACCGCTCCAGGCGGGCGGCCGGGCAAAACCCTATCCGCTTCCCACCTCCTCCCTTCGCCTCTCATCTCGCCACCTCCGGAGCGGCAACATGTTTATCTCCTTGCGTTGCGGGAGCTCTTGCAGCTCATGTGTTACATCAGATAGTCCAATCCTGCCTAGTCACTATCTCTCTCTCTCTCTCCCAGTTTTATTGCCTAACTATCGCTCAAATGCACATGGACATGGCAGACCCTTACTCCACCTAATGTTACTTTGAGAAGAGAGTTTCTTAGAGTGCATACCTGAAAACAACACATACCAATTTGTACGGAAGGATGCTTGCTTATTCCATTTGAAAATTATAGGAACTTTACCAAGAGGAAAGAGGTTGGAAAACATGCTATGAAAGTGTATGGTCCTTTGAAAAACCTTTAAACCGAAGAGACATGTTTTATAATAAGAACATGTGTGACTTTTTTTTCAGAAAAAAAGGGAAATGACCGGCCTCTCCATCGAATTGATGCATGCATCATTTATTTCTTTATTAGAAACCAGTCTCCAGGTCACATATTTTTATTTTTATTATAACTTACTAGTCTTAAAGAAGGAAAACTCTGTTTGTTCATGAAGCATTTCAAAATCTGAAGAATAAGCCGAATGTGTCCTTTCTTTTGAAAATAATTATTCTGGCATCATGAGCAATCTGGATTATAAGGAACAACAAAATTTTCAAGAACCAAGTACCAAGCTTTAATAGCTGGAAAGCAGAATACCCTTCAAGAGATGAAGATGTTGAATTTCAGAATGAAGAATGATATAGTGTACAGTTTGAGTACTGGCTAAAAGATCAGACATAGTTAGAAGTTAGCTTTTCCTTCACCTTTTGTAAATATTTATGTACAGTTTTGATAATGTATAAAAATGCAGTGCGAGCCTTTCTCACTAGTTCTCTTCAAAAAAATTACGAATCAAAAGGGTCGATGCATGTATCAAGTGATCAATCATCTACAAAGATGAATAATATATACATGAACTGGAGTGATATTTCCGGGAAACAACAAAACATGACGCTCAGTGATAGATGTATGACAACGGAGTCGTGGCACCACATGCAATCATTACCAACCATACTACTTGCATCCTTCATTATTGAAAAAAGAATTCGTCGTGGCATTGTCCAGATAGGCAGGAGCTCCGCCCACTGAGATATATGGGAGGATGAGTTTGCTGTGGCCAATTAAGAGCTGGACACGTGTGGTCCCTTGGCTGTGATGTCATTTTGATTCCATATAGTAGTAGTAGTATTTATCATCAGAGAGGTATAGAAGCATCCTAAAATTCAACAGAAATTTCATGAAAAATCATCTTTGGAAGCAATAATGAGTTAATGACTAAACTAGCTAGGAGCAATCATAGTGATTTCACAGTCTGGACCGTCGGATGGGGTCGTTCAACAGTACAGATGAATCTATCTTTCCTGCAGCGCCCGCGCCTCATTTGGTTCCTCAATAATGACCAAACAACCCTCCGCCTTCAGGATGTAGATGGACGCGGACGTCCGTGAAGTCTGCTTGTCCGTGTCCGTCAAAACAGCTAAACGACATCACGGACCGGCCGTGTATTTTATACGGACTCACGGACAGCGTCCGTTGAGCCTGCCAGGCCCATCTGTCCAGCGAAAAAAAAACAAGGAAGAACGAAACAGCAGTATCTCCACTTCTCCATCCCCTCGATAGGACACGGCGGCACGCCGTTCGCCACCGCTGGGTCGGCGCCCCGCTCCTCGCCGCTAGCCTGCGCCTAGCTCGTCGCCGCCCTCCGCCCTCCACACTCCTCCCCCTCCTCCCAGTGCCTCCACTCTACCTCGGGTAGGAGCTCATCGAAGATTCCGAGAAGGTCTCCGCCGGCGAGGGCTCGGCCGCCGGCCACCGCCCGACCCCCGCTCGGCAAGGGAGTGCGGAGGTATCAGCGTCAACCTAGAGGGCAAGGAGCAGGTCTGATCCCTCCCCTTGTTGCAATTGATCCAAGAAATTGCCGAGGAGGAGGAGATCATGAATCCGGTGAGAAAGGTCCGTTTCTCCCCATCGACGTCCGCGAGCGACCGGTGGACGTCCGTGGATATGCCAACTTGTTAATACGGACTCCACGGACAAGGGAATTAGCTAACACGGCTTATGTGATTAATGGAGCGGATTTCACGGACGTGTCCGTCTGCATAGTTACTCCGCCTAACTGAAGAAGACCTAGCTTCGCCCTTCTAATTATGTAATCATACTGTTCACATCCCGACACGTTGCACATATGAACTACTCTTGATAACGACAATTCACTAGATTAATTGGCACAATGATAGGCATATTAATATTCACCTATCAACCAGCAAAACACATTGGGAATCACAGAAGAAGAAAAAAAAGCAAAAAAAAGGGATATGTGTGCATAATAGGAAACTTAATTTCCATGGAAAATTTTGGATGAAACGAGTAACCCAGAGGCTAGAGGAGGATGGGAGGTTGTGGAGCACAGATCTCCAAACAAAATAATAGCACAAGGTCAGAAAGATGACTAAGACTGCTCATAGTGGGAGTAACATAGCACATCTCAAGGCATTTTGGTGACATGACATACTAATAAATGAAGAAAAAGAGTGAGGTGGTAACTAGCTATGTTACCATAACATCACACATCTCAAAGCAATATGAGTCTACAACATAATTAATGAAACATTGCATGACACCACATCTAAGTTACTACCCACTATGAAGGTAGTAACATATACTAGTAACATCACATATGTTACTAGTCTAAGTTACTCTCTACTATGAGCAGCCTAATGTTGCAAGCTCAGTCGACCAATGTTTAGTACTCCTACCCCTAAAGGCAACAAACACATTTCTAGCTGGAAAATTTCGGTGATAAACAACCGCTTAAATTTCGTCCAGCACAAGGGACATGTGCTCCTGCCGGTCATGAACCACCTCCGCATTCACTCCCGGTGGAACTCGTAGCGGCAAGCCGGTAACACGTAGCACACGACAGGGTTTAAGATTCATTAGCTTTCTCATTCTACTCTTTCACAAAGGAGTGCGAAGAGAACTCAGTGCCCCCAAGTACACAACGCACTGGTTTCCGCATGTAGCCAAAGGCAGCGGCAGCTCTTTGGTCATGAGTCCATGAGACTTTTCAGGTAAATTTTACCCAGCCTAGAAAAACTCATATCAATGGAATAAGAAACACAATAGTACTTAACGGTCGTTCTGATTATAACCTGAAGTGAAAGTTTTACCGGGTGCGCAATGCTAAATAGCGTCTAATAATTTGTTTTCACCCTTGAAAGTGAATAAGTTTTGCATATGTGTTTGTGGTTTTGATTATACCCTTTGGCTTGAGAAAATTACAAAAAACCACCACATTAGATGCAATGGTTTCAAACAACCACCAATATACGGAATTTTTTTTAAAAAAAAAACAGTCTACAACACGTAACATATAGCACTGACTCGTCTCTAATGCTGATTTGGCCACACTGACACGTGGGTTCCGCTGTCATGCTAATGTGGCGACTGATTAATGAGAAAGAGAGGAGCCCCGTATATTGGTTCTAGCTTTGGGCTTGTTTGCCAGTGGAACCCACTTGTCAGATAACATTAATTTTCTCTTTTTTATTTTTCTATTTCTCCTATAATTTTTTTCTTGTCTTTTTTTTCCTGGGCGTTGCCCCGACCCGTGCTTGAGCCTGAGCTAGCCGAGGCCTGCTCGTCGGCGCCCGCGCCACTCTGGCCGGCGACGAAGCTCGTCCCGTTGGCTCCTGGTCAGACCTCGCCCCGTCGGCCCCTGGTCCGACCTCGCCCGTGCCCGCCCTGGATGGCGCTTGCCCCGCGTGGCACCTTGTCGGAACTCGCCCTTTGGCGCTCTGGCCGGACCTCGCTCGCGCCGCCCTACTCGGCGCTCGGCCGGAGCTCGTCCCGACGATCCCTGGACGGACCTCTCCCGCGCTGCCATGGTTGGCGCTCGCCCCGTGTGGCCCTTCCCCGGCTCCTGGCCGCTCCGCCCTGCTCGGCGCTCGGCCAGAGCTCGTCCCGCCGGCCCATTGCCGGACCTCGCCCGCGCCCGCCCTGGCTGGCGCTCGGCCCGCGTAGCCCTTTCCCGGCCCCTGGCCGTGCTTTCCTGGCCGGACCTCCCACTTTCTAAACCTAAATTTGCACATGATGTTAAGGTAATTCTCTGTTTAAAAATTGCACTCGTCTAATTCACACTATTTATACGGAGTACCATAATTGCACATATTTATATTTATGCATTTTCTTGGGTTTATGAATGTGCAGTTCAACACATTGCATTTTACCCACCACAAATGCACATTATTTTTGCGCAATTGACTGGGTAGCAATCTGCAGAATTTTTGGCAAAAAGGACCAGCTCTACGAGTGAATTATCAAAAAGGACCACCTCCCAGTGAAATTGCCAAAAAGGACTACCTGCGTCGTGGCGGCAAGCTCCCCCAAAAGACACTGGCACTTGCCGCCACAGCCTATGGCGACACGTACGGTTCACGCACCGACAAGCGACACGTGGCACTTGCCGCCACCATCTGTGGCGGTAGACACTGTTCACTTGCCGCCACAGCCTGTGGCGGCAGGTGCCACGTGTCGCTTGGGGGAGCTTGCCGCCACTGGATGTGACGACAGGTGCCACGTGTCGTTTGGCGAGATTGCCGCCACGGTGCAGGTGGTCTTTTTTGTCAATTTCATTTGGAGGTGGTCCTTTTTGCCAAAAATTCGCAATCTGCATGCCCAAAGTAATTCATATTTGTATTTGTGAAACTTTTGGGTTGAGAAATGTTTAGTAGCTTTCACATCTTAACCCTACTATTGCACAGAATTGTATTGTGCAAGTTTGGTTTGAAATTTGCAACCGGATATTTTGCACTTTGAAGCCTGGAAGCCTATAATTGCATATATGTACTATTTCTGATATTTGAGTTTGTATTATTCTCTCCTTTTCCTTGGGGTGGGGGGAAGGGGGGGTGATTGCAATTCATGAATGAGGCTCCACTGGGTCGACGCCACATTGCAAATCTGAGAACTGCCTTCGTCCTTGTAAGGACGTAATCGCACTCCTATCATGCACAACACGTTGCACATTTGAACTGCTCATGGCAATAACAACTCACCAGTATTTGATGCAAATATGGGCATACCTATTACAATTCAGTATTCACCTATCAATCAGAAAAAAAAAACAAATTAGAAGAGCCGCGCGCGCGTATAATCTATACCTAATAATAAAGGAGCTAAGGTTTCTGCCAAAATTTTCGTCAACGCTTTTTTTTGGACGGTTTTGCCCTCTCACCAATTTACATAATACATGAAACTGCCCTGTACCGGTTCGTTTCGTTCTTTTCCTTTTCCTCCTCTAACCGCGAGCAGAGAACTGCTCTTCCACACAAGCCGCGCGTCGCGCTGCCGCGTGTGGTCGCGAAGGTCCGCCGGAGATCGATGCGCGTCTCCCGCGCGGTCCTCCTCTAGCTTCAGGTGCGACTCCTCCTGCCGGGGAGGGTGGCGGATTGAAGGACGGAGGAGCAGAGGCTCCGGAACCGCCTGCTCCGAGCTCCTGAGTTGGCCCCTCCGCAAGCTCATCCTCGATCTGTAGGTGGGAGAAAACCAGATGGGAAGGTGTTGAATGGGATCTTGCCAGCCATGGTAGTGAAGGAGATCTTGGCCGGCCACGCCGGGGATGGGAAGAGACCGGTGGAAGGGGAATAACGGGATGGGAGTGCTGGCAGCAGAGGTGTGTAGGGGTGGCCGGCTCTGAAGGGGATGAGTGGGTCGGGGAAGGGGTAGAGATGCAGCCAGACAGATAGGTGATGATAGCGAAAGAGAAACTGACAGAGATTCAGCGAGAGAGATGGTTGCTAGCTAGGTGTGCGTGCGTTCTTCCTACCTGTGCTTTGCTGCTAACTCCAAGTTGTGTTTTTTGTGCACTTCGTTGCCCCTGATTGCTTGTTGTATGTACTTCGTTGCTGCTGCTGATTGCTTGATGTAAATGGTATTGCTAGCTTCGCTGATTGATGTGAAAAATTGTCTGAGAGAAAGAGTAAGATAGAGAGGTATTATTTGCATGAGTAAGAGACTGACAAGGACTAGACTGAATGAGGATACTGTGGTTTCATGTTGTGAGGCTGTAATAATACTCTAAAAACTGTGCTCAACATTAAATTAGAGAGGCCACTTGCAAAACTGATAAAATCATGATCTCTCGGTGACCAAGAAACCTACGCTGCAGTTTCATCTTCCTAACACTGTCCAATTAGTTAATAAAAATGGTGCGCCACATGATTCCTGCAATCCTGCTGCCATGCTCCGTCACTGGGCTGAACTCCTAGCTAGCGAGTCAGCACCACAGCCTAAGCTCCCTAGCTACGAAGTACACCAAGGGAAAGCTGGCTCAAGTTTGCGTGCTTGGATAGAAAAAAAGTTTGCTGCTGCTTAGGTGAAAGGATAAGAAAACAATGAGTGGCAGAGGAGGTGCCGCATGCTTCCTTCTAGCAGCTGCTAATTGTGTGTGTGGTTCGTAGGAATCGTAGCTGTGCATGACGATAACTTGATGCGTGTGTGCTGACTGCTAGCTGTGGTGATCCGTTATTGTGAGCCATTGTGTTTGTTTTGATATTCTAAATGGATAACAATGAACGTAGTTTTACATCTTGGTAGTAGGCAAATTAGAGTTCATTCGGGGACAACTTTTGTAATATAATTAAACTAAATTAATTTAACCACCGTATTAGAATAAAGTAATAGCAGCCAACAATTTATTGGTCTTCCTTTTCTCCTCTTACCGGCAATGGTATATTGATGTTGCACTGGCGCATATACGATGTAGTATGATCGAATCGGGGGTAGAGGAGGCAGTGACAACAAGCCTAGCTGCGGTTGATTAATGCGACAAACTTATACCAAGAAAAGCATTCGCAGTGTGACACAGTAGCATATTAGTGATGGACTATTAGAATTGATTATGTTAGTCATCAAAAGAAGAAATATTGACCAATATCAACGATGGTGACTGTTTGTCCCAGTGCAACGCACGGGTACTTTTGCTAGTAGGAAACTTAAATTTCCACGACAAATTTGGATGAAACGAAGAACCCGGAAGCTAGAGGAGGACGGCGAGGTTGCTGGAGCACAGATAGATCTCCCCAAACAAATTAATCCCACATGGTGAGAAAGAAGACTAATTGCAAAGTTCTGTCGACAAATGTTTAGTACTCATTCTACTCCTAGACAATTTCGGCGACGGCGGGTTGCTGAACTTTGGTCCGGCACAAGGGGCAGGTGGTCTTGCCGGTCATGAACCAGCAGCGCATGCACTCCCGGTGGAACTCGTGCCGGCATGCCGGCAGCACGCAGCACACGTCGCCGTCCTCCAGCACCCCCCAGGCACACGGGGCACTCCTCCTCCGCCGCCGGCGGTTCGCCGCCTGTGCTGGAGGCGCCGGCGCTGTTGCTTCCTTCGCCTTGGGGCCGTGTGTAGGTAGGCACGTAGTCTATCAGCTGTGCTAACTCTTTCCGGCGTTGCCTGTGGAGGCACCAGAAGACCAGGGCTGATACGATGAAGAAGATGGCGAAGATCACGGTATCTGAGAGCAGCTCCTGCAGGGGAGATGGAGGAGGCATGGCCGCCGGGCCGGTGTTGGTGATGTTCGCAGGAGTCGACGTGTCTGTGCGGGAATTAAGGCTGCTTTGCCGTCGTCATATTCAGAGACATATACAAGATAAGGCAGTAAGGTAAGGTCCGTGTCCGAAACAAAGTCGGATTATACGAGAAGATATAATTGAACCGTCCATTGCTGCTAAATCAAAGCTCTAGGTTGACAAATTTGATATATAGCATAGAAGGGAGGGACAAAGATTTGGTGCACATGAGTATCAGTGATCTCGTTTTTCAAATAAAAAAAATATTTTTGTGTTTCAAAAAATTCTGAAAACAAATCTGCATAAAGCCAATAATGTATCCCACGAACGTGTAAAATATTAATTTCAAATAGTTTATATTTTAAGCTACATAAAAATGATAAAAGTGTAGATCTGAGTAGTCATTTTCAAAACTTCAAAAACATAGCAGATTTTGTTATTTTTATCTAGCACAAAATAAAAAAGAATTTGTGATTGAGATTTTGCATGATTGTGAGATGTATCACTAACAATCTCCAGAATTATTTTCAGATTTTTTTATAACTTATAATTTTTTTTAAATGGCGAGAGCACTGGAGCTCGGAAGCCAAAAGCACTTTTCGAGAAGGGAGCGAATATATTTGGAAACAATTAAGGACCAAACTGCAAAGCTGATGCGGGCGTCATTCCATCTTTTCGTCCTCTCTTTTACATGCATGCAACTGAACACACTATAAGCAGTTGGGGCAGAGTCACGAAAATTGCATGAAGCAGGCATCAAAGAGGACTAGAAATGTTGGCGCGGAGATACACATCACCTTTGGTATGTAGATCGTTAGTTACAATATTATGAAAATAGTACAATATCTGAATTGCTGAAGTACCGTATAAGTGCTGGTGTTGAAACACTGATCAAGTAACATAACAAGGCTAATGCAGCTCTAAGGTTCAATTTTTTTCCATCGCCTGTAGGTGATTGTGAAACGATGAAAAAGAGAATAGTAAGGATAAAAATCACCAGATGATTGTAGGACAATGGAAAAAAAATGATAGTATACAAGTAGCACTAGAGTGAGCGAGGACACTGTGGCGCAATTGGGAAGGGTGATGAACGATAGAGCAAGTTTTCCAGAGATACAACATAGGAAGTAATAGTATTTTCGACGACTAAAAGAGTCAGCGAGTGGTGAGGTATTTTGTTCAGGAGTTGCTACAAAATAAAACGATAGTATTTTCTCTGACTCATAGAGGTGGTGGAAGATGGGGTAACCATATTTTTCCGAAGATACTATAGAAGAAGGCAGTAGTATTTTTTCCATGTAAAATAGGCAACATGAGGTGGAGTAAGTACATATTTCTAGTGGTACCGTCCGCGCATGAACAATGCTGTGGAGGGCAAATTTTATATATAGCGAAGTGCTCGAAGCGAGGATAGCGCCTACCTACTGCAAAAAGCAACGACCGCAGACCATTCTTTACAGAGACACTGTAGGGAGGGTAGTAGTATTTTTCCTAGATCAAAGGCGGTGAACGGTTGAGTAAGCATATTTCGCCGGTATTGCTACAAAATAAGACAACAATACGTTCCCAGGTAAAAGAGTCAGAGGGCGGTGAAGTAAGTATAGTTTTTCGAGGGCACCATAGAAGAAGGCAGTAGTATTTTCTCCGGGTAAAATAGCCGATGAATAACTATAGGGCGATCATGAACTATTGCAAATAAATAATTTTTGAGTAATTACTGTCGAAAACTTACCACCATTGTTTGTCGAATGAAAGGGGCCTAGAACAGTGTAATGTTTTGTTTCTTAAAGTTAACGTTGGAGAACATTGAATCTACTGCGGAAGAAGGAGGTTATCGATAAAGAGTTACCGTCAACGAATTACTGCTACAAATATCTATTGATAAATATTGTTTGGAAATTATGTCAAAGAATTACACGTCAACGAAAACATAATGATGGGTAACCATCGCCAGAGAATTATTTTTAAAGTTAAAAGGTTGTGTTGATAAATTACTGATGGAAAATTGATGTAAAGTAATTGCTGAAGAAAATTAATCTAAAAATTACCGGTAAAATTTTTATTCAACATATGGGTGCACTATTGGTCACTGTTCATGTGCGCGCAGGAACATTGTCAGGAGGGTTGTGGTGGCTCTAAATCTCTCGGGCTTTTATACAGGTAGATAGATATTATACCCTTATAAGGTTCCTAAGGACAACCTCCACTCTTACCAGTAACTTATTGTGCATTTCAAATCCGGAACTCTCAGAGGACATACTAGTACAAAACAAGCCATTAAAACGACTGAAATGACCAATCACACACGATAAACCTTATCGTTCCTATGAAAGGGTGGACACTGCGACTCTATAGCATACATGGTTTCCGAGAATCCTGTACGATGGGGAATACTTTCGTAAACGTTTTCGGTCACTCAACCATCCGCGTTCATCGTCTGTGTTTTCTATGATCGCAAACGTCTTTCATTTCTTGGTCGCATGTTTCCTTTCCGACATGATCTTTATCGTTCCTCGTATATGCTGATTAAACATTGTTAACGGTTTTTTTTATCTAAACTGACTAGTTATAACTGCAGAGCAATGATACTAGCAGGTGTAGGTCCAGCTAAATATTAATGGAAATACAATACCAAATCTCAGTTATATTCAGCAGATCTGATCATCATATGTATATATATATTTGAGACATAGCTTTATGTGGTAGCTCAATAAACAAAAAAAGATACACAAAAGAAAAAATAATGTAGCTTTTCTTGGATGCGTCTTGTCTCTGTGACGGTGATGTACCTTGCAAGGATGAAAATGGAGAGATTTGTTCATATGTCCTTGGTCGTCGTGGTCTTGCACCACCCTGCAACAACCTGTAGTCATGATACTACTACTCCCAAAAGGGTAGATGCCACTCGGTGCAGGGGCACTTATGTTTTTGCAAGTTTTGCTTGAAGAATCTGAAAATAAAGTACAAAATACTTTTCAATGTGAGAATGTTATACACAGATAGAAATGATAATCAAATATTCCAAATAAAAGAAAAAAAACTAGTTACTCACATGCCTTGTACCATTCCATTCGCTTGGGTGATCAGGAGGTGACGATGTAGATGCAGCGCATCACCAACGTGGATGAACATCGCATCAGCGATGCAACACCTCGGTGATGTTTGCTCCATCTAGGTGCGCCTTTTGGTATATTGCTCGTAAGCATACAAGAGGGGTTACGGCTGTTGTGGGGAGTGTTGTCAGCTGGATATGCTTGGCCCCCTTATATAAGGGCCACTTAGCAAAGGATAGGCCGTGTGAGGGGAAAACTGTGTGTGATATTTGCAAACGATTTGCACTCTGTAAAACGTGTGTGCCACTGTAATAGACGATTTCTTCTTAGTAACCATGTGCAATGTGTTGCCCTATGTATATAACTACTTTCGCACAAGTATCACCAATCACCATTATTTGAAAAACAAAGTGCCCAGGTAGCATGAACTAGAAAAATCAAATTTTATTGCTAGTTATATTTGCCAACAATTGGCAAACATAAGAACACATTTCTTCTAGTTATTTTTCACAACCCCAGTTCACAATTAAGTTCTTAACTGAGGACCAGTATGCATCATAAAACATTAACCCATGTACATCTCACAGAGGGTTATATAACTAGGCGAACGACATTATTTTTGAGAATGAACTTAAATATGCAGATTATTTCTTCCAGCAGTTCAAAGATCTTCATAATATTAGCCCAACCAGTGGTTAAGATGCTCATATCCCTAGTTTTGTCTACCTTGAGCCAAACGTATTTCTCGGTCTTGATAAAGTGAGGGCACCATGTGTGAATTTGCAATCCATCTTTTTCAATGTGCAAGTCCAGGAGTTACCTCCTTGTGTAGTAAACTGACAAGTACTAAAATAGAAATAAAATCATGAATATGTAGTTAATTACTAGTTTCTATATGTGTATTGTCAATACGAAATTCCAAGTACCATTAAACATGACTTGCTATAATTACTTACCATCTTGCTTTTTCTAATGATGACATTTGACTTTGTCATCTCGCAAACATACAAAGGTATATGTAAGGCACACCTTCATGCAAGCGCTTCCTAAGCCGATTGAATTGTGACCTAGTCATCTCTAGGTAATTGGCATATACCATGTGATGCTCGAAATATTTTTTCTTTAATATAAGGGCCTACAAATATAATATACATAAGTGTGATTTTTTTCTAATTACAATATAATTGTACACACAAGTGTACATAATGATTAATCGAACCTCAAGGATAAACTTTGATTCGTTTTGGTTATCCCACCCTGTGTTGAACATGACGCTCATCATCAGCATAGCTACCACTGGTGATGTCAATGACAGCCTAGACGACTTTCCTACGTTATCAAGAGTGAATAATGAAAATCCTACATCTGAACAAAAAGAAAACCCTACTAAATGAAATCAAGGGTGAAAACAAAAAACCCTAATGAATCGGCTAAGATTTACTGGGGAGATTAATATCTATCTGAAATATGTACAACTACCATGGATCCGATGGAGATCTAGCTTCATCTATACTTGGATGTAAATAATTCACTCGAATCCGAATACTGGTGGCTAGTGTGAAAGACGAAAGCTATTACTAGCAGAAAAGGGAGCAATTGTACTTAACCTTGTGCGCTGCAAATATGGAGTCGAGGAGGCAGCTTCCTCAGTTCTTCGCATGTCGACCAGAGAAGAGAAGATGATGATGGTGAAAAGAGGAGATATGGTGTGAGGTTCCATCAGTCACCCACAAGTACTTAAATATGATGGAAAACACTACACACGATCAAAGTACAAATAACATTTGAGATAGCTATCGGAAAGTGACACCACAAATAAATAAATCGTAGTTAAGAACTTGCAGACATATGGTGACAATTGCTCCTTCTGGAATTGTGCGTGAAAAGTCGTCACACACGTCCCCCATATGTTATTTTCATGTGCTATATTTTCACTTACGCGCTGTAGGTCACCTGAGCCTAGGTAGGTGTCTTAGGATCGAGGGCCACCATTATACCGTACAACACAAGGAAAACACATTCCACGTGCTATGGAGTCCATAAAAGGACCAATCTATAATAGTGACATGTGGAATAAAAATGCTTAGAAAAACAAACCAGGTTTGTCTAAGCACTAGTGGTTATTTGTTCAAGTGGTGTTAGTTAAGTATATTGCACGGAACCACAGTTTCAGATCAACTTATAACAATTAGCTTCAACTTTTGTGCATTTTAATAATACCACAACTTTAAAGATAACCAACAACAAACTCATCCAAGCCCACCCTTTGATTAGCAGTTTAGCACCCCTAGAGGAGGACGGCATGGTTGCGGGAGCACGGATCTCTCCAAGCAAATTAACCCCACAGGGTCAGAAAGTTACTAATTTCTGAATCCAATGGCCCAATTTTTCTAGTCCGAAATACTAGGCCGGAGGAGTACTTCTAGTTCAAAAACAAAATAGACATGCCTAGCTAGCTATACAATTTCCGCGACGGCCGGCGGCTGAACTTTGGTCCTGCACAAGGGACAGTTGGTCTTGCCGGTCATGAACCACCGCCGCATGCACTCCCGGTGGAACTCGTGCCGGCACGCCGGCAGCACGCAGCACACGTCGCCGTCCTCCAGCGCACCCAGGCACACGGCGCACTCCTCCGCCGCGGGCTCGCCGCCTGTGGTCGATGCGCCGCCGCTGCCTTGACCTTGGGGACGTGTGTAGGACGACACGTAGTCTATCATCTTCGCTAGCTCCTTCCGCCGTTGCCAATGGAGGCACCAGAAGACCAGGGCTGATACGATGAAGAACACGGCGAAGATGGCGGTATCCGAGAGCAGCTCCTGCTGCAGGGGAGTTAGACGAGGCATGACCGCCGGCCGCCGGCCGGTGTTGGTGTCTTGGTGATGCTCGCGCGTGTCGACGTATCTGTGCGGAAATTAAGTTTGCTTTGCCGTAGCCATATGCAGAGACATAGACAACATACAAGATAGATAGGTCAGTAAGGTAAGGTCCGTGTCCAAAACGAACTCGGATTATATGAGAAATTTTAATGGGAGCAAAAATGCCCCAGAAAAACTGAACCGTCCATGCCTTCTAAATCAAAGCTCTAGATTGACCAAGTTGAGATAGCATAGAAGGAAACAATACATTAGCGTGCGGCGTCATTCCATCGATCTGCTCCTCTTCTCTTCTATATGCATGCAACTGAACACGCTACAGGCAGTTGGGGGCGGAGTCACGAATATTGCATGAAGGAGACATCAAAGAGGAATCCCTGTTGCCACTTGTTGGGACGCCCAGACACTAAAATTCACAGCATTAGATGGTTTCAGCAAAGGGAGTAGTGGATCTAGAAAAATTGCAAGTGGGTGTGGGGCTTGCTGGTGTCCCATCTCCGCCCCGCATGTGTAACTCTAATACTCCTATCAACAGTGATTACTTTGGCAAAGGGACAGCAAAAAAAAGAAATATCGACTGATTAAATGGAGTATAGTTTGTAGATCCAAAGACTAAAGTGAGCTTGGAGTTCATGACCTTGAGGTCAAGAACTCAGCCTTACTAGGTAAATGGTTATTTAAGCTTCTTACCGAGAACAGGGGTTGGCAAATTATTCTAAGGAGAAAGTAAATCGGCTCGAAGGCTTTATTCCAAGTGGTTTGAAAACCGGGGGATTCACATTTTTGGGCAGGTTTCATGGCTTCGAAGAAATTCTTTTTTCGCCATTGTACTTTTTCCATCAATAATGGAGCACATATACGGTTGTGGGAGGACATTTGGTTAGACAATGCCCCTCTATGTGAATAGTATCCTTCTTTGTATAGTATTGTTCGTCGCAAAAGTGATATCATTGCTACGATAATGGCTGCCTCACCTCCGGATGTGATGTTCAGACGGGATTTGATTGGGCAGAGGCTAGTTGCATGGAACTCACTAGTGGAAAATGGGACATCAGTCCCGGTGCATTTGGTACTTTAGTCCCGGTTGTGCAGTAAAGGGTCTCTGCCGCGACAGATAAAATGGTTGTTTCTCTGCCGCGGCAGAGTTTCAGGGTTTTATTTTACCCATTCAAATCTGCAATGCATACATCATTCAAGAAACCACAACATCGTCATGAATATATAGACATCTTCATGAAATGCAGTACACGTAATGCATGTTTACAATATAAAATCGATCCTCTTTACCATATCTATTTTATATCCCTAATGTCATACATGAAATCCCAATGGTATGCTCCAGTTGGAGCTATGACCTCCCTAATTAAGAATCCCGCAAATTCCTCTTGAATTACTCGTATGTGATCCACCGTTAGGAGAGAGTCCCGCACACGTTCCATCTAATTTTAAAAAAGGAGATCAATATTATGAATGGAACTCAGTACAATTGATGGTAATAAAATAAGATTGTGAAATATTATTCACGTACATGAAGGGCATATATAGCCATCTTCGGCTCCCGGTGACAGGTCATCTCGTGAATGAACTCGCACATAGTATCCACACAAGTTATTTCCGGGTTCCTGCTTCAAACACTTTACGAAAAAAATAGTTCGATCAAACTAATAATCAAGCATGGTATTGAAACAAAAAATCAGAGAGATTCACGGACATAGCTATAGTAGTACTTACAGGTAGATCTCGAAATGTAATCTCCGGTTTTCATTCACCCGGAGCAGTTTTGATGAACCGTTTTCAAACCCTGCCCGGGAAAGAAAAAATACGTAAATGAGTTATTAATTACTTGATATCAGGAAATGAGAACATAAGATGTTGATACATGTGATATTGATTGGAATTACATGTGGATCATGGCACTTCCCTGGAAGCTTCGTGGCAAAATAGGACCCTGGGCGTTGATTTCGTCTAATTCCGAGAATATTTCGTTACTAGGATTTCTGAAACCAAAAACAGCAGAAAACGACAATCGGCTCTTCGGCATCTTGTTAATAGGTTAGTTCCAGAAAATGCACGAATATGACATAAAGTGTGCATAAAACATGTAGATATCATCAATAATGTGGCATGGAACATAAGAAATTATCGATACGTCGGAGACGTATCAGCCGCCTCTTCGCATATATAAGCCCTTTCGACCTAAAAACGCGATACCTTTTGACGAAACTCCAGAAAGACTCCAGGGGCGCCGCCGCCATCGCGAAACTCCAATTCCGGGGACAGAAGTCTCTGTTCCGGCACCCTGCCGGGACGGGGAAGTGCCCCCGGAAGCCATCTCCATCGACGCCATCGCCTCCATCATGCTCCGTGAGTAGTTCCCCCATGGACTACGGGTTCTAGCTGTAGCTAGTTGGTATTCTCTCCCCCATGTACTTCAATATAACGATCTCATGAGCTGCCTTACATGATTGAGATTCATCTGATGTAATCGGTGTTGTGTTTGTCGGGATCCGATGGATTGTTACGTTATGATTGTCTATCTACAAAGTTTGTGAAGTTATTGTTGTTGCAATATTGTTATGCTTAATGCTTGTCACTAGGGCCCGAGTGGCATGATCTTAGATTTAAGCTCTATAATTATTGCTTAGATTGTATCTACAAGTTGTATGCACATGTCACTGTCCGGAACCAAATGCCCCGAAGTGACAGAAATCGGGACAACCGGAGGGGATGGCGGTGATGTGAGGATCACATGTTTTCACCAAGTGTTAATGCTTTGCTCCGGTACTCTATTGAAAGGAGTACCTTAATATCCAGTAGATTCCCTTGAGGCCCGGCTGCCACCAGTGCTGGTAGGACAAAAGATGTTGTGCAAGTTTCTCATTGCGAGCACGTACGACTATATATGGAAAACATGCCTACATGATTAATGATCTTGATGTTCTGTCTTAATGCTATTTCAATCCTATCAATTGCCCGACTGTAATTTGTTCACCCAACACTTGTTATTGGAGAGTTGCCACTAGTGTAGATAGCTGGGAACCCCGGTCCATCTTTCATCATCATATACTCGTTCTACATGTCATTGGAAGTAGTATCAACTATTTTCCGGTGCCATTGCTCCTGTGTTATTGCTACTTCTGCTGTGTTACTGTTACTATTGCTCTCATATCACTGCTACTTTCACATCACCCCTGTTACTAGTGCTTTTCCAGGTGCAGCTGAATTGACAACTCAGTTGTTAAGGCTTATAAGTATTCTTTACCTCCCCTTGTGTCGAATCAATAAATTTGGGTTTTACTTCCCTCGAAGACTGCTGCTATCCCCTATACTTGTGGGTTATCAGCGCGCGGCCGAAATTTTCAGTTTCAAGCTACGAGCAAAATGACAAAAATAATGTTCTTCCCCAGGGAGCTCTCATTTCTTCCTCTTCTGTTTCTCTCTCGAGTCTCTCCCACTCCCCTGGCTCCTCTCCCCCTTTTCTCCGGCAGCCTCGCCGGCCGGAGACGAGGCCGACTTCTCTCTGTATATCATACACCCTCCGAACTAAATTAATTGATTCAACTTTCCTTAGACGTGTATGTATCTCGAGTAAAAACATGTGTGGATACATCCATATTTAGATAAGCAAAGTTGAGTCAGTTAATTTGTATCCGAGGGAGTTCATGTTGTTGTAAGCTTAGATCCAGTGTTTCCCATGAGCAGAATGGCGCAATGGAGTCGGGGATCTCGTCATCGGCTTAAGATCTGGCCTATGGTGAATCTGGCGGATCAGATCTGGTGGATCTTGCCGGCCAAACCCCGATCTGGTGCCATCAAGGTGATGGCGCTAACGGTGAGGCTTGCTTTGGTCAGTGCTTCAGATCTGGCCAATGGGGAAGTCAAGCTGCTAACGTTCACAAGCTCGGGGCATACGACGGCGTCATCCGTCTTGCCCGTGAACATCTTGGCCTTTCAGCGACCCTTCTCAGAGCCAATATGCCGTTGCTGAGGCCCTTCTTCTCCTTCGTCCTGGCGACTACCGGCGACACCATCCCAAGTGGTGCGTCCCCGGCGACGGAGTTGCTGGAAAGGATGCGGAGCGAGAGATCGATGTGCAGTCCGGAAGGACTCGATTGATTTTCTTCTATATGTTTTGGGGTCCTTTTTGTAAAGTTGCGGGTCCTATTAGTTATTGTCTAGTTCTCTTGGACCTCTATGTAATTTTTTGGACTAGTTTCCATTTGCACCGATAAACTTGAATTTTGACAAGTTCACGGGAAAAAAATTCCTTTGCACATATGGCCTATCATGTATGAACATTCTTGAGTTTTAAACTATATGTAATGGCCGGCACTTGCGCAAGGGGCTCGTCTAGTGCGCACTAGTTTCCATTAGCACCGATAAATTTGAATCTTGACAAGTTCTTGGAATAAAAAATTGATTCACATATAGCCTATCATGTATGAACATTATTTGGATTCAAACTATACATAGATGGCCAACACGTGTGCAAGGGGTCCTCTAATGTGCACTAGTTTCCATTAGCACTGATAAATTTGAATCTTTACAAGTTCTCGAAAAAAATTGCTTCACACATATGCCCTATCATGTATGAACATTATTGGGATTCATATTATATATAGATGGCCAACACTTGTGCAAGGGGGTCCTCTAATTCTTGTGGATTGCAATCTATCTCTCTCTCTCGATCAATCGTTGGTGGCCAGAACAACACACATATGCATGCAGTTTATGCGCAAAGGCGCGTGTGCCTCTAATAATTCATGTGTGTGCGTATATTTGAACATATTTTTGGGGATTTCAATCTCTATCTCTCGATCTATATATCGTTGGTGGCCAAGAAACACACTTACATATATACGCATGCACTTTATGCGCCAAGGCGTGGGTGCCTCTAATAATGTGTGTGCGCACTCGATCGATGATCCCTAAACCTTAAACCATAAAACCCTAAAACCCTAATCCTAATCCCTAAACACCCTAAACACTAAACCCTAAACCATAAACACTAAACCCTAAACCCTAAACACTAAACCCTAAAACCAAAAACATAAACACTAAACCCTAAACCCTAAACACTAAACCCTAAAACCTAGACCCTATACCCTAATTAACACTAACCCTAACCCTAATTAAACCCTACATATATAGGCCAACGACACTTAATTCCGCATCAAGCAGGCGACCAACTAATTAGCGCTGATAAATTAATTAACTTGAATTTTGACAAGTTCTCAATCTCGAATGAAAACACATTTGATTAAGTTGTCTCATAATATATATATATATAATTAGTGTGCATGCGCGCATGGCATACCTTGCATATAATTCGTGCATATATTTGAACATATTCTTGGGGATATATATATTTAAATCTCTCTCTCTCTCGATCTATATATTGTTGGTGGCCAAGAAACACACTTATATATACGCATGCACTTTATGCGCAAAGGCGCGGGTGCCTCTAATAATGTGTGTGTGCACTCGATCGATGATCTCTAAACCTTAAACCCTAAAACCCTAATCCCTAATTATACCCTAAACACCCTAAACACTAAACCCTAGACCCTAAACCCTAAACACTACTCCCTATACCCTAAACCCTAAAAACTAGACCCTAAACCCTAAACCCCAACCCTTACCCTAAACCCTAAACCATAAACCCTAAATATATTTCAATCTCTCTCTAGATCTATATATCGTTGGTGGCCAAGAAACACACTTATATATATACGCATGCACTTTATGCGCAAAGGCGTGGGTGGCTCTAATAATTAATGTGTGTGTGCACTCGATCGATGATCCCTAAACCATAAACCCTAAAACCCTAATCCCTAATTATACCCTAACCGTACACCCTAAACACCCTAAACACTAAACCCTAAACCCTAGACCCTAAACCCTAAACCCTAAACACTAAACCCTAAACCCTAACCCTAGACCCTAAACCCTAAACACGTACTAAACCCCAAACCCTAAACCCTAGACCCTAAACCCAATTAACCCTAACCCTAACCCTAAAACCCTAGCTAGCTAACCCTAAACCCTAAACCCTAATTAAACACTACATATATATATAGGCCAACGACACTTAATTGCGCATCAAGCAGGCGACCAACTAATTAGCGCAAATAAATTAATTAAGTTGAATCTTGATAAGTTCTCTCGAATGAAAACACATTTGACTAAAGTTGCCTCATAATATATATACAATTAGTGTGCATGCGCGCATGGCATACCTTGCTCATATCATTTGTGCATATATTTCAATATATATCTGAACATATTCTTGGGGATAAATATATATATTTCAATCTCTCTCTCTCTCTCTCGATCTATATATATATATCGTTGGTGGCCAAAAAACACACTTATATATATATACGCATGCACTTTATGCGCAAAGGCGCGGGTACCTCTAATAATGTGTGTGTGCACTCGATCGATGATCCCTAAACCTTAAACCCTAAAACCCTAATCCCTAATCCCTAATTATACCCTAAACGTACACCCTAAATTAACACCCTAAACACTAAACCCTAAACCCCTAAACCCTAAACCCTAAACCCCATAAACACTACACCCTAAACCCTAAACCCTAACCCTAGACCCTAAACCCTAAACACTAAACCCCAACCCCAAACCCTGCTAAACCCTAAACCCTAGACCCTAAACCCTAATTAATTAACCTTAACCCTAACCCTAAAACCCTAGCTAGCTAACCCTAAACCCTAATTAAACCCTACATATATATATATAGGCCAACGACACTTAATTGCGCATCAAGCAGGCGACCAACTAATTAGCGCTGATAAATTAATTAACTTGAATCTTGACAAGTTCTCTCGAATGAAAACACATTTGATTAAGTTGCCTCATAATATATATACAATTAGTGTGCATGCGCGCATGGCATACCTTGCACATATCATTTGTGCATATATTTCAATATATATCTGAACATATTCTTTGGGATAAATATATATATTTCAATCTTTCTCTCTCGATCTATATATATATCGTTGGTGGCCAAAAAACACACTTATATATACGCATGCACTTTATGCGCAAAGGCGCGGGTGCCTCTAATAATGTGTGTGTGCACTCGATCGATGATCCCTAAACCTTAAACCCTAAAACCCTAATCCCTAATTATACCCTAAACATACACCCTAAACACCCTAAACACTAAACCCTAAACCCTAAACACTACACCCTAAACCCTAAACCCTAACCCTAGACCCTAAACCCTAAACACTAAACCCCAAACCCCAAACCCTAAACCCTAAACCCTAGACCCTAAACCATAATTAATTAAACTTAACCCTAACCCTAACCCTAAAACCCTAGCTAGCTAATCCTAAACCCTAAATCCTAATTAAACCCTACATATATATATATAGGCCAACGACACTTAATTGCGTCAAGCAGGCGACCAACTAATTAGCGCTGATAAATTAATTAACTTGAATCTTGACAAGTTCTCACGAATGAAAACACATTTGATTAAGTTGCCTCATAATATATATACAATTAGTGTGCATGCGCGCATGGCATACCTTGCACATATCAATCGTGCATATATTTCAATATATATCTGAACATATTCTTGGGGATAAATATATATAGTTCAATCTCTCTCTCTCGATCTATATATATATCGTTGGTGGCCAAAAACACACTTATATATACGCATGCACTTTATGCGCAAAGGCGCGGGTGCCTCTAATAATGTGTGTGTGCACTCGATCGATGATCCCTAAACCTTAAACCCTAAAACCCAAATCCTTAATCCCTAATTATACCCTAAACATACACCCCCTAAACACCCTTAACACTAAACCCTAAACCCTAGACCCTAATCCCTAAAACCCTAAACCCTAAACCCTAAACACTAAACCCTAAACCCTAAACCCTAACCCTAACCCTAACCCCTAGCTAACCCTAAACCCTACATATATAGGCCAACGACACTTAATTGCGCATCAAGCAGGCGACCAACTAATTAGCGCTGATAAATTAATTAACTTGATTCGTGCATATATTTCAATATATATTTGAACATATTCTTGGGGATATATATATTTAAATCTCTCTGTTATCTCGATCTATATATCGTTGGTGGCCAAGAAACACACTTATATATATACGCATGCACTTTATGCGCAAAGGCGCGGGTGCCTCTAATAATGTGTGTGTGCACTCGATCGTTGATCCCTAAACCTTAAACCCTAAAACCCTAATCCCTAATCCCTAAATATACCCTAAACATACACCCTAAACACCCTAAACACTAAACCCTAAACCCTAGAACCTAAACCCTAAACGTACACCCTAAACACCCTAAACACTAAACCCTAAACCCTAGACCCTAGACCCTAAACCCTAGACCGTAAGCCCTAATTAACCCTAACCCTAACCCTAAAACCCTAGCTAGCTAACCCTAAACCCTAAACCCTAATTAAACCCTACATATATATATATATATATATATATATATATATATATATATATATATATATATATAGGCCAACGACACTTAATTGCGCATCAAGTAGGCGACCAACTAATTAGCGCTGATAAATTAATTAACTTGATTTTTGACAAGTTCTCGATCTCGAATGAAAACACATTTGATTAAGTTGTCTCATAATATATATATAATTAGTGTGCATGTGCGCATGGCATACCTTGCATATCATTCGTGCATATATTTCAATATATATTTGAACATATTCTTGGGGATATATATATATTTCTATCTCTCTCTTATCTCGATCTATATATCGTTGGTGGGCAAGAAACACACTTATATATATACGCATGCACTTTATGCGCAAAGGCGCGGGTGCCTCTAATAATGTGTGTGTGTGCACTAGCTCGATCGATGATCCCTAAATCTTAAACCCTAAAACCCTAATCCCTGATCTCTAATTATACCCTAAATGTACACCCTAAACACCCTAAACACTAAACCCGGCCTATACCCTAAACCCTAAACACCCTAAACACTAACCCCCAAACCCTAAACCCTAAACCCTAGACCCTAAACCCTAATTAATTAACCTTAACCCTAACCCTAACCCTAAACCCTAATACTACATATATATAGGCCAATGACACTTAATTGCGCATCAAGCAGGCGACCAACTAATTAGCGCTGATAAATTAATTAACTTGAATCTTGACAAGTTCTCTCGAATGAAAACACATTTGATTAAAGTTGCCTCATAATATATATACAATTAGTGTGCATGCGCGCATGGCATACCTTGCACATATCATTTGTGCATATATTTCAATATATATCTGAACATATTCTTGGGGACAAATATATATATTTCAATCTCTCTCTCTCGATCTATATATATATCGTTGGTGGCCAAAAAACACACTTGTATATATATATATATATAGGTAAATTAACTGGTGCACCATGGTGCCTGGGCACCATGAATCATAAAAGGAAACCTGCACGACAAGCCGGGAAGTGATTTGTCTCTTTTTCTGATAATTAGAAAGTGCATTCTCTCTCCTGTTGATATTTGGAAAGTATTTTCTCTCCTTTATACACCTATGATGCAATCTGGCACCCATGATGTAATTGTACGGTCATGATGTATGGTGCCTGGGCACCATGGTGCCCCAATTGAGCTTCCTATATATATACATATATATATATATATATATATAGGATAAATACTTCCTACCCCTGGGTGTAGTTACTCCCATATCTATATACTCATGTACGGAAGTATATACGATACTTTATCGGTTTGAGTATGTTCGTATACTATATCTAAGATACTCCAAATCAAGTTTGGTGAAAAAAATGCAAGTAAACCCATATTTTGCACTATATATCCGAAATATATGCATATGTATACGTAAAAAATGAGTCTACGGAAAAAAATGTACATATCGCTTACAAAGTAGTATATATACTTCCAAGATAGTTTTATATACTTCATACTACATGTACATACTATCCGGTATGATAGATACTCTCTAGATTATGAGAAACACGCGTGGGTGTAACTACACCCGGGTGTAGTATGAATATGTCCTATATATATATATATATATATATATATATATATATATATATATATATATATATATATATATATATATATATATATATATATATATAGGTACTGCTATTCTCGAACCGGTTCGAGAATAACTATTCTCGAACCCTTTCTGAACTTCCTGGTGTTGTCCTAGTGAACTTCTCGACGGAACACCAGAATTGCATGTTCGTGCGGACAGTATTTTCATGATGATTTTCAAACCGCTTATCGGATTGATGCGTATAATATACCGTTGGATTCGCACGGAAATTTCGCAACTTTTTCGTGTTCATTGTTTTCCCAAATTCTATATTGATTAAAACTAATTTGAAATATACAAAACAACGTTTTAGCGGATTTCTCTATTTTTGTAGAGTTTTGGGGTTCCAGTTTTCAAACCGTTTATCGGAATGATGCGTATGATATGCCGTTGGAAAGGTGCTGACTAGGCGCACCTTTTTCATGAAGAACACTTTTCTAAATTCTTTATAGTTTAAGAGCAGTTTTGAAAATACGTGATTACGTTTTTCGAACTTCTCGGTTTTCGAACTTGTTTTTGGGGCTTATTTCCGAACCACTTATCGGAATGTTCCAAATGATATTGCGTTGAAAAGATATTGATTAGGTGAATCTTTTTCATGTTGAATATTTTTCCAAATTCTAAATGGTTTTAGTTTAATTTCAGAAATACATAAAAGTGAAGATAACGCCGACACAAGAAAATTTCGAAATTGGCTCATCTAGATTGATTAGGTGTGGCATTGCGATATGTTGGAGTATTAGTAGAGTTATATTAGTGCTAATTGTACGTTGAGTTGGTCGATATGCGCAATCGGTGGTTGTACGGACGATTTCTATGCATATTATTTTCGTCCAGAAAAACAGAGTGCATGAGGTGCTCGAATATAGAAGTGAACTTCCTTATATCAGTTAGTGAACTTCCGATCGCGGTATAAAAGTTTCAGGCATGTAATAAAATTATAGCGAACTTCTGTGGATGTGAACTTCTTCTCCCCTAAATCTGAACTTCCCGACGGACTTCAATATTGTATAGGGCAAACTTCCAAAACTTTGGTCTAGTTTTGAAGTGAACTTCAGAAAATATAGCGAACTACCGTCGCATCTGCACTATCTGAACTTCCCCTTGTCTGCATCTGAACTTCCAGACGGACCTCAACATTGTAAGGAGTGAACTTCCATTTCAAATATGAACTTCTATACGGGGAGTGAATTTCCGTATGGAGGTAAATGAACTTCCCGGTGGTGGCAAGTGAACTTCTGAAAATATTGCGAACTTCCACCTGTTCGAATTGAACTTCCGAGTTGTTTTGTCGTTTGTTCGAAGTGAACTTCCCAAAATAATGTGAACTTCTACTTTTTTGTGTTCGAAGTGAACTTTTCGATTTTCATGTTTAGTTATGCAGCAGCCTTCTGAACTTCTGAATTCGGCGAAAGTGAACTTCACCAATCTGCGAAAGTGAACATCTAAATTTAGGCGGATGTGAACTTCCCATTTTTTGAACTCTAGAAAAAATTTCGAAACTTCTGAATTTTGCGAGTGTGAACTTCCAAGTCTTTGCAGATGTGAACTTCCTGATTTTTTGAAATCTGGAGAATTTTATAATTTTAAAAGTTTTGTGTATGTGAAACATCCAAGTTCTGCAGATGTGAACTACCGTGTCTTATAGATGTGAACTTCCTGATTTTTTTGTACTATAGAGATTTTTTTTAATTTTCACATCTGCAGAACTCGATCTGGTTGGGGCGCCGCCGGAGGAGCTGGGCGCAGGAGGCGGGAGGTGGACTCCCTGGGGCGACAGTGGCGCCTCCGACAGTTGGTGGGGACGGTGGGGGCTGTGCGCGTGGCAGGTGGTGGGGCGGTGGAGGTCGTGCGCGGCCGCGAGTGACGGGCGGCGGAAGCCTGCGCGCGCGGAGTGGTGGGGGCGGCGGTCGCCGGGCGGCGCGGCTAGGTGGTGGGGGCTGCGGTCGTCGGGGGCCGCAGCGAGTGGTGGGGGCGGCGGTCGCCGGGAGTCCGCGAGCAGGTGGTGGGGGCGGCGGTCGCCGGGGGCGCGGTAGGTGGTGTGGCAGCGGTCGCCGGGCGCGCGGCGGGCGGAGTGGGCGGCGGCAGCCGGGGCGCGCGGAAGGTGGTGGGAGGCGACGCGCGCGCGGAGGTGGGAGGCGCGCGGGGCGGAAGGTGGGTTGCGCGCGGGGTGGGAGGTTCGCTTGCCCAGTTGGTTCGGGGGGGGGGTTCTAGAATAGCTATTCTAGAACCACTCTTAAGGGGGGTTCGAGAATAGTTGGGCTCTATATATATATATATATATATATATATATATATATATATATATATACGCATGCACTTTATGCGCAAAGGCGCGGGTGCCTCTAATAATGTGTGTGTGCACTCGATCGATGATCCCTAAACCTTAAACCCTAATCCCTAATCCCTAATTATACCCTAAACGTACACCCTAAATTAACACCCTAAACCCTAAACCCCATAAACACTACACCCTAAACCCTAAACCCTAAACACTAAACTCCAACCCCAAACCCTGTTAAACCCTAAACCCTAATTAATTAACCTTAACCCTAACCCTAAAACCCTAGCTAGCTAACCCTAAACCCTAAACCCTAATTAAACCCTACATATATATATATATATATATATATATATATATATATATATAGGCCAACGACACTTAATTGCGCATCAAGCAGGCGACCAACTAATTAGCGCTGATAAATAATTAACTTGAATATTGACAAGTCCTCTCGAATGAAAACACATTTGATTAAGTTGCCTGATAATATATATACAATTAGTGTGCATGCGCGCATGGCATACCTTGCACATATCATTTGTGCATATATTTCAATATATATCCGAACATATTCTTTGTGCTAAATATATATATTTCAATCTTTCTCTCTCGATCTATATATATATCGTTGGTGGCCAAAAAACACACTTATATATACGCATGCACTTTATGCGCAAAGGCGCGGGTGCCTCTAATAATGTGTGTGTGCACTCGATCGATGATCCCTAAACCTTAAACCCTAAAACCCTAATCCCTAATCCCTAATTATACCCTAAACGTACACCCTAAACACCCTAAACACTAAACCATAAACCCTAAACCCTAAACACTACACCCTAAACCCTAAACCCTAAACCCTAACCCTAGACCCTAAACCCTAAACACTAAACACCAAACCCTAAACCCTAAACCCTAGATCCTAAACCCTAATTAATTAACCTTAACCCTAACCCTAACCCTAAAACCCTAGCTAGCTAATCCTAAACCCTAATTAAACCCTACATATATATATAGGCCAACGACACTTAATTGCGCATCAAGCAGGCGACCAACTAATTAGCGCTGATAAATTAATTAACTTGAATCTTGACAAGTTCTCTCGAATGAAAACACATTTGATTAAGTTGCCTCATAATATATATACAATTAGTGTGCATGCGCGCATGACATACCTTGCACATATCATTCGTGCATATATTTCAATATATATCTGAACATATTCTTGGGGATAAATATATATAGTTCAATCTCTCTCTCTCTATATATATATATCGTTGGTGGCCAAAAAACACACTTATATATACGCATGCACTTTATGCGCAAAGGCGCGGGTGCCTCTAATAATGTGTGTGTGCACTCGATCGATGATCCCTAAACCTTAAACCCTAATCCCTAATCCCTAATTATACCCTAAACGTACACCCTAAATTAACACCCTAAACCCCTAAACCCTAAACCCTAAACCCCATAAACACTACACCCTAAACCCTAAACCCTAAACACTAAACCCCAACCCCAAACCCTGTTAAACCCTAAACCCTAATTAATTAACCTTAACCCTAACCCTAAAACCCTAGCTAGCTAACCCTAAACCCTAATTAAACCCTACATATATATATATATATATATATATATATATATAGGCCAACGACACTTAATTGCGCATCAAGCAGGCGACCAACTAATTAGTGCTGATAAATTAATTAACTTGAATCTTGACAAGTTCTCTCGAATGAAAACACATTTGATTAAAGTTGCCTCATAATATATATACAATTAGTGTGCATGCGCGCATGGCATACCTTGCACATATCATTTGTGCATATATTTCAATATATATCTGAACATATTCTTGGGGACAAATATATATATTTCAATCTCTCTCTCTCGATCTATATATATATCGTTGGTGGCCAAAAAACACACTTGTATATATATATATATATAGGTAAATTAACTGGTGCACCATGGTGCCTGGGCACCATGAATCATAAAAGGAAACCTGCACAGCAAACTGGGAAGTGATTTGTCTCTTTTTCTGATAATTAGAAAGTGCATTCTCTCTCCTGTTGATATTTGGAAAGTATTTTCTCTCCTTTATACACCTATGATGCAATCTGGCACCCATGATGTAATTGTACGGTCATGATGTATGGTGCCTGGGCACCATGGTGCCCCAATTGAGCTTCCTATATATATACATATATATATATATAGGATAAATACTTCCTACCCCTGGGTGTAGTTACTCCCATATCTATATACTCATGTACGGAAGTATATACGATACTTTATCGGTTTGAGTATGTTCGTATACTATATCTAAGATACTCCAAATCAAGTTTGGTGAAAAAAATGCAAGTAAACCCATATTTTGCACTATATATCCGAAATATATGCATATGTATACGTAAAAAATGAGTCTACGGAAAAAAATGTACATATCGCTTACAAAGTAGTATATATACTTCCAAGATAGTTTTATATACTTCATACTACATGTACATACTATCCGGTATGATAGATACTCTCTAGATTATGAGAAACACGCGTGGGTGTAACTACACCCAGGTGTAGTATGAATGTCAACACCCGGATTTTTAAGTCCAGATGCCTATTATGTCATTCATCGCAATCCCAGGATAATGTTGTTGCGAGGCATAATAGTCGAATATCACAGTCATTATTTATTACAAGCCATAGTGTCATACAATCTTGAATCACATGATTCATATTACACAAATAGTTGATCTCACAATCAACAACATACATAAGTTCATACATAGCGGAAGCGTAATAATAACGGGACTCTCTAGTCCACAGGCCAACATTTGACGTCAGAAACCCCTAGTTGTTGTAGGCGTCCTGCTGGTCATCCTCGTGATAGTTCTGTTCCTCCTCGTACTCTGGCCATTTGAATAGCCAGGGACAAAGCCGTAAGTACTTCAAGTACTTGCAAACTAATACTATTGTAAAATGCCCATGAAAGAAACTAAGCTCTAGTTTAACTTGCATAAGCCATATTTTAGTTCACAAGCTTGGATCATGTACTAACTAACTTAAGTGGGAACATTAGTGTCATTCCCACATCATTGGTTCAATACCCAAAAAGTCATCAAGTCACCATTCATTTTTACTAAAGCTTTCAAAAATCTGACACCGGAAGCCGTATGGCCCTTCCAACCGTCCGTAACCGTGGACACGGCTATTCGAATAGATTTACACTCTGCAGAGGTTGCACACTTGTGCCACAACATTTGATTTCATCCGTCGGAATAACTCCGAGTCACCGTAACACGAGTACGCGGATCATCAACCATAACCTTTCACTTACACATCCTAGTATGAGCACCTCTCCCCATGAGCTTGGCCTCCCAGGTGAAAACCAACTCGTTAACCCGAGGACCGCACGGAGGCTTGGCCGTACAATTTCACCTCAATTCACATCCTTTCTCAACAACGGAGGCAGCCTCGAGCATAACCCCTATGATGTGTGTTCGGAGGGAACTCATACTAAAATCTATAAACTTCCAGTTAAGCCCTACCCATAATCGGGTATTGTGGGGGTACTCCAAAAATTGGAAAGGTATCGCATTCAAACCAATATCGGGTTTTTATCAAAAATCACCATCTTCTCTTGTTCACATTCAACTTCAAACTCTTCAATGGAATGCTTCATCATTCCAAGGTTTCAAAATCAACCATTCACATGCTCCCATCTAATATAGTCAAATTTTAGTACTTTAGCACTAGCACTACATATGAGGGGTGCTACTTTGCTTTGCTATCTCTACTCATCTAGTAATTTTGTTCTCTATCCCAATTTTAGTTCATCTTTGGAAAACACAACAAGTAGAACTTGTATGGTGTACACATAAGATAGGCTTTGTATAAAGAAAGGTAAGAGTCATGTGCCTTGCTAAAGGAGAGCTTTGCACTTTGCAAGAGTATTATCTTGCCTTGATAGTTCTCTAGGTTTTCTCCTTCTTCTTCGGGTAGAATTCTCCTTCCTCTTGATAATCTCCGGTGCTAGCGTCTAAATTTGAATACGAAGTATAATCACCAAACAAGCTCAAAAGCTATTCTACACACATTATTACTTCACACGGACTATACTAAGCACACACATAAAATAAGTAAGTGTATTGGTGGGTGACTTGAGGAAAATGATTTCCTCTTATTCATATGTGATAAGTAATGCTCATATAGTGTTTGGGGAATAAATTCCTCTCATTGAAATCTTCTTAAGATTTAATTTCTCCACAACAATACATGAATCCTATGTTGACCCAAGTCAACCATTCATCATCATTATTGGAGAAAATGATTTAAATGAGGTAGACCACCTCATACTATTTAAATAACACTACATTTGATTTAAAGCTCAAGTAATTCATATAAGAGAGTTGGGACCAGGGGCCCAAACATCACATGAATTCATTTGAGACAAAGATTTAAATGAAGTAAAAATACTTCATAAGATTTACATAATAGTTTTGGACAATATCACTTACTAAACTAGCCATATTGTCCATTAATTAAACTAGGGTATGATCATGCAACGTGACCACACCATTTTCTTGCAGAAACAATTAGTGTAAGTCAAATGTGAGCTACTAGAGTTGGAATTAACTTAATATCTATTTTGGTTGATTTTTAATAATTATTTGAATATGTAAAAGTCCCTGTCTTGTTATTTTTATCACATTTGTTTTACCAAGATTCTGACCATGGGGCCAGTGGCATTAGTTAGATCTTTTTCTTAGCTTTCCAACAACATAAAGTTCATCAAATTTGGTTTAGCCAATTTCATTCTATTGAATTTCAAAGTTGGAACCAGTATTGAAATTAAATGGATTTGGATAAATCGAATTTGAATTATCGAGCTACGCGGGAAAGCTAATCGGGCCCAAACGTTTGAAAACGGCCCAAGGCCAGCCCACCACGCATCCGTGCACGCGCGGGCCGCCGACGATGGGCTCCACCCGTCGGCGACTCATAAAAGCCGAAACGGTATGTTTTAAAGTGGATCGTTGGATTAGAATGAGATCGGACGGCACCGGGCCATCGTCGTCTCCGGCGAGATAGGTTCACCGGCACGGCGGCGGTAGGGGGTCGGAGGCTTACCGCGGCTCCGGCTAGGGTTGGGCGAGTGTGCTCGACGAGGTTGTAGACGACGGCGAGGCGGCTCGTAGCGGCGGCGTCGTCAGGGGCGGCCTCCTTCTCCGGCGATTGCTGCAGGGCTTCCGCGGCCGTGAGGCGTCGATTGGCCTTGCTCCGGCGACGATTGGAGTGGCTACTGGTGCTAGACGAAGCGGTGGTGAGAGGTGGTCATGGTGGTGTGCTTGGATCATCAAGGGGAGGTCTTCTTTTATAGGTGCGGGAGGGGTGCCGTGGGTGCTGTGGCAAGTCGACAAGGGCGCGGCGTCTCCGGTGAGCTAGAGGGCTAAGCGACGACGGGGTCGTGTTCACCACGTCAAGGCGGTACTGCGAGCGTCAACGGCGCGGCAAATGGGGGCGTACGACGGTCGGGCGCGTCCGTGTCATCGCCGCGACCGTGGCGGAAGGAAACTTCCTCTCCGGCGGCGGTAGACGCTAGGGGGTGACGCGAGCGTGTCCGGCGAGCTCCGCGTGGCGAGAGAGGTACTACGGCGCGCGGATATGGTCGGGTACGGCGAGATCTGGCGAGTGCCGCGTGGACGTGTCCGTGCGCGTCCGTGCACTGGGGTGACGTCGCCATGCCGTTGGCGGCGTACTGGGCGTCCTGGGCGCGCGGCGTCCGGGGCTTGTCGGCGTCTCCTCGACCAACGGCGGGTACAGGCGATCTCCTGGGATCCTGGGCGACGTGTTGGACATGGTGGCCGTGGCGATGGTGAAGAGAAAGAGAGGGAGGCGTGTCGTGGGCGACGTGGCCGGCATGGCCATGGCTAGGCCATGTTTGGTCGTGTCCATGGCGTGCTCCGGCATGGGCTTGGTGTGGGAGGGTCCGGGGGTCAATGCTGAGGCAAGTGGTGAGCAAGTGGTGGCCTGGTTTGATCACATTTCAAAAATTGGTGATCTTCCAAATGTTTCAAAGTCTCATCTTGGCATGCTTCTATCTCTTGATCCTTGATGAATTTGGGGTGTTGATCTTTACAGAAGTTGTTCACCTTGTTGAGTACTTGGATGACATACCAAGAGTTGAATTTGTTTGGTTTGGTGAAATTGAAATAGAGAGGCTCAAAGTAGGTACCAGACTATAAAAGTCGAAATGACCATTATCATATGTGATCATGTTTTCAAATTTGAAATTGGTTTGAAAAGTAAATCTTTGATTCTCAAAGTTGTATTCACTCTTTAATAACATAACACAATTATTGGTGAAGATCAAATGGGTCTAAGATCAAATTTACAAAAATGATATAAACCATATGTTAGGGTTTTTAGGGTTTTTCTAATATTTGACTTCTTTCTCTTTTTGGTGAATTTGGTTTATGATGATCACTTGATCACTCTAGGGTTTTGGAGTTCAGCACATATTCTAAGTAACAAACATCATGGCATAACACTCAAAATGCACAAGTCCTAGGCAGGGTACTATATGCAAAGTAAAAGTTTTTGTTGGTTCTTAATTTTGGATAATTGAAATTGTTCCTCTTCCTTTATTTGAAATTTGGGATGTTACAAACCCTTCCCCCTTACAAAAGATCTCGTCCCGAGATCTGAAAGAAATTAGGTACTAAAGAGATCTGGGTACTCCTTCTTCATATCTTCCTCTCGTTCCCAAGTGGCTTCCTCTTCGGTATGGTTGCTCCACTGTATCTTCAGAAACTTGATGCTTCGGGTGCGGGTGGTTCGGTATGCTTCTTCCAAGATGCGAATCGGTACTTCGCGGTATGTCAGGTCTTGGTTGATATCCACCGAACGGTGGTCGATGTTCTTGAACACTTCCGTCTTCTCGGGGACTTCCAGGCACTTCCGAAGGAGTGAGATGTGAAAAACGTCGTGCACAGCCGACATTTCTTCAGGTAACTCCAGTTGATAGGATACTTCGCCTCGGCGACTCAGAACTTTGAAGGGTCCGACATATCGGGGTGCAAGCTTTCCTTTCAGCTGAAATCGCTGCATTCCTTTCGGGGGATACCTTGAGATAGACAAAATCTCCGATCTCGAAGGTCATCTCTCGGCGTCTCTTGTCAGCATAACTCTTCTGTCTTGACTGCGCCGTCTTGAGGTACTCGCGGATTTTGTGCACTTTCTCTTCGGCTTCACGAAGAACATCAGGTCCAAAGACTTGGCTTTCTCCGACTTCCGACCAGTTCAGGGGGGTACGGCACTTCCTTCCGTACAAAGCTTCAAAGGGGGCCATCTGTAGGCTGGCTTGGTAGCTGTTGTTGTAGGAGAATTCTGCGTAAGGCAGGCAATCTTCCCACTTGGATCCGTACTCCAGTACGCATGCTCTCAACATGTCCTCTAGTATCTGGTTGACTCTCTCGGTCTGTCCATCGGTCTGCGGGTGATAGGCGGTGCTGAAATTCAGACGGGTTCCTAGTCCTTCATGCACTTTCACGCAGAATCTTGAGGTGAACTGCGATCCTCTATCTGACACTATCGACTTCGGGGTTCCGTGCAGGGCGACTATTCTAGAGATGTACAGCTCAGCTAACTTTGGTCCTTGGTAGGTGGTCTTGACGGCGATGAAATGGGCTACTTTGGTCAATCTATCCACCACTACCCATATAGAATCGTTGCCTTTGCTGGATTTGGGCAAACCGGTGATAAAGTCCATCCCCACCGAGTCCCACTTCCATTCCGGGATCTGCAAGGGTTGCAGCAGTCCTGCGGGTCGCTGATGTTCTGCTTTGACTCGTCGACGGATATCGCACTTGGCAATGTAGCTTCCGATCTCCCTCTTCATTCCATGCCACCAAAATTGTTCCTTCAAATCTTGGTACATCTTGGTACCTCCGGGGTGAATAGAGTATAGGGTGTCATGGGCTTCCTTCGAGAATGACTTGCTTTAGGTCTGAGTCCGACGGTACGCAGAGACGTCCTTTGTACCAAAGAACTCCGGCTTCATCTACAGTGAATCCTGGGGCTTTTCCTGCAACTATATGGGTCTTGATTCCGTCAATGCTGGCATTTCCCTTCTGAGCTTCCTTGATCTGACTAATCAAGGTGGGTTTTAGCTCCATGCTGGCTAAAAATCCTTCACTGACTAACTCCATTCTGAACTGTTCAAACTCCTGGTATAAACTGGGTTGTTCTTCTGCTATCATTGAGTTCAACTGACACGGCAGTCTACTCAACGCATCCGCTACCACATTGGCCTTGCCGGGGTGGTAGTGGATTTCCATATCATAATCCTTAATCAGTTCCAACCATCTTCTTTGCCTCATGTTCAGCTCCTTCTGGGTAAAGATATACTTCAGGCTCTTGTGATCCGAATAGATCTCGCAGCGATTACCCATGAGGTAATGACGCCATACCTTCAGTGCTAAAACTACGGCTGCGAGCTCGAGGTCATGGGTGGGGTAGTTCTGCTCATGCTTGCTTCGAGCTTCCGGGACAAATAAGAGATCACCTTGCCTTCTTGCATAAGCACACATCCGAGACCAATCTTGGATGCATCGCAGTATACATCAAAGGGTTTGGTGATGTCCGGCATGATCAGAATTGGGGCTGAGGTCAGTCTAAGCTTGAGTTGTTGGAAACTCTCTTCACATTTGTCCGTCCATTCGAACTTCTTGTCCTTCTTCAACAACTGGGTCATTGGTCGAGCGATGCTCGAAAAGCCTTCTACAAATCTACGGTAATATCCGGCTAATCCAAGAAAAGCGCGGACCTCGGTCTGAGTGGTTGGGACTTTCCATTCGGCAACAGTCTTGATCTTGGCGGGATCTACAGCAATTCCTCCTGCAGACAAGATATGTCCCAGGAATCCAACTTCCTTTAACCAAAACTCACATTTGCTGAACTTAGCATACAGCTTATGCTCTCTCAGGGTTTCTAGGACAGCTTCTAGGTGTTGTTCATGCTCTTCCTCAGACTTGGAATAGATGAGGATGTCATCGATGAAAACGACAACAAACTTATCCAAAAAGTTCATGAAGATTTTATTCATGAGATTCATGAAATAAGCGGGGGCATTGGTCAATCCAAATGACATGACATTGTACTCGTACAATCCATATCTGGTGGTAAAGGCAGTTTTGGGAATGTCCGATGCTCGGATTTTCAGTCTGGTGATATCCAGATCCCGAGGTCAATCTTTGAGAAAACTATGGCACCGGTCAGCTGATCAAACGGATCTTCTATCTTTGGCAACGGATATTTGTTCTTGATGGTGACATCGTTAAGCTTACGATAGTCCGTACATAAACGACTGGCACCATCTTTCTTATCTACAAACAAAACAGGTGATCTCCAAGGTGACGCACTTGGCCTAATCAGACCTTTGGCTAACAGTTCATCCAGTTGCTTCTTCAGCTCCACGAGCTCTGCTGGGTTCATGCTGTAGGCTCTCTGGGCTATAGGTCCGGTTCCGGGAATTAACTCGATGATAAACTCGATATCCCGGTCTGGGGGCATACCGGGTAAACCCTCCGGAAACACATCAGGATATCGACAAACGACCCTGATTTGATCCAGAGTTGGCTTGGCTACGCTCTGGTTGCAGGTAAACTTTCTAGGTAGCAGTTCAGAGACATGTTCCACTAAGATACCGGTGCTACTGGTCATGGTGATGGCTTTCTTGGCACAATCAATCATTCCATGGTGTTTCGCCATCCAATCCATTCCCAGCACTACTTCCAAACCTTTGGTTCCCAAAATTATCAAATTGGCATAGAACTCTACTTCATGAATTCTGATGGGTACATTTTTACAAAATTTTCTGGCCTTAGTGGTTGATCCGGGGATTTGAACTATCATGACATGTTTCAAACTGAGGGGTTGAATTTTACTTGTTGATGCAAAGTCTTCAGTGACAAAAGAATGAGATGCTCCGGAATCAAACAACACTCTGGCAGGTAGAGTTGACAGAAACATACCCCAGTACAACATCCGGTGCTTCCTGGGCTTCTTCGGCATTCATGTGGAAGAGACGGCCGTTGCGGTTATTGGGGTTGTTGGGGGCGAACTTCTTTCCGGTGGAAACGCGGCGTTGCTGCTGCGCAGGTGCAGCGGTGTTGCCGGCGAGCTTGGCGAGTCTCTTGGGGCACTCGTTGGAGTAGTGTCCCACCACTCCGCACTCATAGCAGGTGATAGTGGACTTGTCCTTGGTTGCGACAGGAATAGCGTTGCTTCCAGTCCTTGGAGCGGTGTTGGTGTTGTTGTTGTTGTTGTTGTTGTTGGGAGCTCTGGGCGGAGCGCGGTTGAAGTTGTTGTTGTTGTAGTTGTTGGTGTGGCCTCCTGGCCTGGAGTTTCCTCCACTCCGGTTCTGATAACCGGGGCGCGAGTTCTGCATAGGGGGCTTGTTGTTGTTTCTCGGAGTAAAACCTCCGCTTGAGCTGGGACGATACCTCGGGGCATTGCTAGGCCCACTCTGGTGCATCATGCGGCGTTTGCGGTTTTCATTGGCTTGGTTCAACTTGCCCTCCATCTGGATGGCGGAGTCAACAAGGGCTTCGAGGTCGGTGAAGGGGATGTTGACGAGAACAGTCTGCATCTCATCATGCAGTCCGTTCAGGAATCTCTCTTGCCTCTTCTCAGTAGTATCAGTCTCATCGGGGGCGTACCTTGACAGGGTAAGGAACCTGTCGCGGTATTCCACCACCGTCATCCTTCCTTGCTTCAGTTCACGGAATTCATCCCGCATCTTCTTGATGAGACCCGGGGGCACATGATACTTGCTGAACTTGAGCTTGAAGTCTGCCCAAGTCATGAACTGACCTCCATTCATGGCACGTGTGCTAATCCACCAGGCTCGGGCAGGTCCTGCGAGGTAATGAGTGGCAAACAGGACCATCTCGTTGGGTTCCACTCCCGCTACCTCCAGATTGTTTTCCATGGTTTGAAGCCAGTCATCGGCATCGAGGGGTTCCTCCGTCTTGCTGAACACCGGAGGGTTAGTATTCTGAAAGTTCTTGAGCTTGGATCCGGGATGATCATGGTTTCCATGGCCTTGGTTTGCAAGGTTTTGCAGTGCAGTGATGTTGGCTTGACGTTCAGCTCTTTCAGTCTCCCTGTCTTCCAGCAGGGTTTGCAGCAGTTGCATCATAGCATCGTTGTTGTTGCGATTGGGAGGGGCCATCTGAATGTACATAAGATTATAAGATAAGAGGGAAATTCTATGGTTTATTTTGAATAAATTCAGAAACTTGCAAAAACTTGAATGCTTTGGATGACACACACAAACATTCATTCATTCATACCACATCACATATTACAATCTAACACTCCTATGGTTTTAAGAACTATTTCACAAGCTACGATACAAAGGTCGGGATACAACTCATGCCTACATCAGTGCTCAAGTGCAGCTACCCTCGTCCTCCACATCGATAGGAACGACGTCATCAGGACCCGGCTCCAGAAAAGCGTAGTCTTCCTCCTCGGTGAACTCGTCCTCCTCGAAGTCATCATCGTCACTCAGGAAAGCTCCTCCTCCCTGAATATCGATACCGGCTTCGTCTTCTTCCATCTCCTGGATCTGCTCCTCTTGAGCCTTCACCGTGGCCTCAAGTGACGTTATCTGTGCGCGAAGGCGTGTAATGGTGACATCCTTCTTCGCGCACTTCAGGCGAAGCTTGTTGCGGCACCGGGACAGATGCTTGATGGCATCTCCATGCGTGGCCAGGGCGAGGTGAGTCTGGTTTGCATACATCCGGGCGTTATCCAGATCCAGCTGCGTGTGATACAGCATGAAGTCTAGATGCTCGGCGTGATGCCTCAGCTCAGGGTGGGACTGCAGAGCCATAGGTACTCCGCTGGCATCACGCTTCACTAGGTGAGCGAAACGGGACGCAAGCAAGCGTACCGTGTTCTGTCCGCAAAGGCGAGCCAGTGCCTCCCGCGGAGCCGCGTGCCGATCCATCGAGCCGCGTTGCTCTCACGGAAAGAGAACAGGATCCTATCCGTGGTAGGAGACTCCATGTTCCCCTCGGATCTGCAGTGATGATCCACTGCAGCTCTCCGCCAGGCTGATCATCCACCCGGATCCCATGGAACTCGGGCTGGAGGCGCCCCGTAAAGTTCGAGACCGCAGTGAGATCGTGCTCGAAGATCAAGCTGCCTCCGTTACCAAGTTGGTAAAACTTGGTGTTGACGGGTGCGTTGGGCTCCATCTGAAAGTGAATTAGAAGAGTGAGTTAGAAATTTGAACAAGTGTGGCAAAGTTTTAGGTAGACATAATAAGAAAGAGCATGTTTTTATCAAGTTTCGAAAAAGCCTCCAAGACAAGAATATGATTAATTTTTCATAAATAACCTTTTCCTTTGTATTTCAAGTTATGTTTTTATGAACGCCCATTCTAACTAAGGTTTTCTAAGGTCAAACAATGGCTCTGATACCAACTTGTCAACACCCGGATTTTTAAGTCCGGATGCCTATTATGTCATTCATCGCAATCCCAGGATAATGTTGTTGCGAGGCATAATAGTCGAATATCACGAGTCATTATTTATTACAAGCCATAGTGTCATACAATCTTGAATCACATGATTCATATTACACAAATAGTTGATCTCACAATCAACAACATACATAAGTTCATACATAGCGGAAGCGTAATAATAACGGGACTCTCTAGTCCACGAGGCCAACATTTGACGTCGAAACCCCTAGTTGTCGTAGGCGTCCTGCTGGTCATCCTCGTGATAGTTCCGTTCCTCCTCGTACTCCGGCCATTTGAATAGCCAGGGACAAAGCCGTAAGTACTTCAAGTACTTGCAAACTAATACTATTGTAAAATGCCCATGAAAGAAACTAAGCTCTAGTTTAACTTGCATAAGCCATATTTTAGTTCACAAGCTTGGATCATGTACTAACTAACTTAAGTGGGAACATTAGTGTCATTCCCACATCATTGGTTCAATACCCAAAAAGTCATCAAGTCACCATTCATTTTTACTAAAGCTTTCAAAAATCTGACACCGGAAACTGTATGGCCCTTCCAACCGTCCGTAACCGTGGACACGGCTATTCGAATAGATTTACACTCCGCAGAGGTTGCACACTTGTGCCACAACATTTGATTTCATCCGTCGGAATAACTCCGAGTCACCGTAACACAGTACGCGGATCATCAACCATAACCTTTCACTTACACATCCTAGTATGAGCACCTCTCCCCATGAGCTTGGCCTCCCGAGTGAAAACCAACCGTTAACCTGGGAACCGCACGGGGCTTGGCCGTACAATTTCACCTCAATTCACATCCTTTCTCAACAACGGAGGCAGCCTCAGCATAACCCCTATGATGTGTGTTCAGAGGGAACTCATACTAAAATCTATAAACTTCCAGTTAAGCCCTACCCATAATCAGGTATTGTGGGGGTACTCCAAAAATTGGAAAGGTATCGCATTCAAACCAATATCAGGTTTTTATCAAAAATCACCATCTTCTCTTGTTCACATTCAACTTCAAACTCTTCAATGGAATGCTTCATCATTCCAAGGTTTCAAAATCAACCATTCACATGCTCCCATCTAATATAGTCAAATTTTAGTACTTTAGCACTAGCACTACATATGAGGGGTGCTACTTTGCTTTGCTATCTCTACTCATCTAGTAATTTTGTTCTCTATCCCAATTTTAGTTCATCTTTGGAAAACACAACAAGTAGAACTTGTATGGTGTACACATAAGATAGGCTTTGTATAAAGAAAGGTAAGAGTCATGTGCCTTGCTAAAGGAGAGCTTTGCACTTTGCAAGAGTATTATCTTGCCTTGATAGTTCTCTAGGTTTTCTCCTTCTTCTTCAGGGTAGAATTCTCCTTCCTCTTGATAATCTCCGGTGCTAGCGTCTAAATTTGAATACGAAGTATAATCACCAAACAAGCTCAAAAGCTATTCTACACACATTATTACTTCACACAGACTATACTAAGCACACACATAAAATAAGTAAGTGTATTGGTGGGTGACTTGAGGAAAATGATTTCCTCTTATTCATATGTGATAAGTAATGCTCATATAGTGTTTGGGGAATAAATTCCTCTCATTGAAATCTTCTTAAGATTTAATTTCTCCACAGCAATACATGAATCCTATGTTGACCCAAGTCAACCATTCATCATCATTATTGGAGAAAATGATTTAAATGAGGTAGACCACCTCATACTATTTAAATAACACTACATTTGATTTAAAGCTCAAGTAATTCATATAAGAGAGTTGGGACCAGGGGCCCAAACATCACATGAATTCATTTGAGACAAAGATTTAAATGAAGTAAAAATACTTCATAAGATTTACATAATAGTTTTGGACAATATCACTTACTAAACTAGCCATATTGTCCATTAATTAAACTAGGGTATGATCATGCAACGTGACCACACCATTTTCTTGCAGAAACAATTAGTGTAAGTCAAATGTGAGCTACTAGAGTTGGAATTAACTTAATATCTATTTTGGTTGATTTTTAATAATTATTTGAATATGTAAAAGTCCCTGTCTTGTTATTTTTATCACATTTGTTTTACCAAGATTCTGACCATGGGGCCAGTGGCATTAGTTAGATCTTTTTCTTAGCTTTCCAACAACATAAAGTTCATCAAATTTGGTTTAGCCAATTTCATTCTATTGAATTTCAAAGTTGGAACCAGTATTGAAATTAAATGGATTTGGATAAATCGAATTTGAATTACTGGGCTACGCGGGAAAGCTAACTGGGCCCAAACGTTTGAAAACGGCCCAAGGCCAGCCCACCACGCATCTGTGCACGCGCGGGCCGCCTGACAGTGGGCTCCACCCGTCAGCGACTCATAAAAGCCGAAACGGTATGTTTTAAAGTGGATCGTTGGATTAGAATGAGATCGGACGGCACTGGGCCATCGTCGTCTCCGGCGAGATAGGTTCACTGGCACGGCGGCGGTAGGGGGTCGGAGGCTTACCGCGGCTCCAGCTAGGGTTGGGCAGTGTGCTCGACGAGGTTGTAGACGACGGCGAAGCAGCCCGCAGCAGCGGCGGCGTCGTCGGGGGCGGCCTCCTTCTCCGGCGATTGCTGCAGGGCTTCCGCGGCGGTGAGGCGTCGATTGGCCTTGCTCCGGCGACGATTGGAGTGGCTACCGGTGCTAGACGAAGCGGTGGTGAGAGGTGGTCATGGTGGTGTGCTTGGATCATCAAGGGAGGTCTTCTTTTATAGGTGCGGGAGGGGTGCCGTGGGTGCTGTGGCAAGTCGACAAGGGCGCGGCGTCTCCGGTGAGCTAGAGGGCTAAGCGACGACAGGGTCGTGTTCACCACGTCAAGGCGGTACCGCGAGCGTCAACGGCGCGGCAAATGGGGGCGTACGACGGTCGGGCGCGTCCGTGTACCGCCGCGACCGTGGCGGAAGGAAACTTCCTCTCCGGCGGCGGTAGACGCTAGGGGTGACGCGAGCGTGTCCGGCGAGCTCCGCGTGGCGAGAGAGGTACTACGGCGCGCGGATATGGTCGGGTACGGCGAGATCTGGCGAGTGCCGCGTGGACGTGTCCGTGCGCGTCCGTGCACTGGGTGACGTCGCCATGCCGTTGGCGGCGTACCTGGGCGTCCCGGGCGCGCGGCGTCCGGGGCTTGTCGGCGTCTCCTCGACCAACGGCGGGTACAGGGCGATCTCCCGGGATCCCGGGCGACGTGTTGGACATGGTGGCCGTGGCGATGGTGAAGAGAAAGAGAGGGAGGCGTGTCGTGGGCGACGTGGCCGGCATGGCCATGGCTAGGCCATGTTTGGTCGTGTCCATGGCGTGCTCTGGCATGGGCTTGGTGTGGGAGGGTCCAGGGGTCAATGCTGAGGCAAGTGGTGAGCAAGTGGTGGCCTGGTTTGATCACATTTCAAAAATTGGTGATCTTCCAAATGTTTCAAAGTCTCATCTTGGCATGCTTCTATCTCTTGATCCTTGATGAATTTGGGGTGTTGATCTTTACAGAAGTTGTTCACCTTGTTGAGTACTTGGATGACATACCAAGAGTTGAATTTGTTTGGTTTGGTGAAATGGAAATAGAGAGGCTCAAAGTAGGTACCAGACTATAAAAGTCAGAAATGACCATTATCATATGTGATCATGTTTTCAAATTTGAAATTGGTTTGAAAAGTAAATCTTTGATTCTCAAAGTTGTATTCACTCTTTAATAACATAACACAATTATTGGTGAAGATCAAATGGGTCTAAGATCAAATTTACAAAAATGATATAAACCATATGTTAGGGTTTTTAGGGTTTTTCTAATATTTGACTTCTTTCTCTTTTGGTGAATTTGGTTTATGATGATCACTTGATCACTCTAGGGTTTTGGAGTTCAGCACATATTCTAAGTAACAAACATCATGGCATAACACTCAAAATGCACAAGTCCTAGGCAGGGTACTATATGCAAAGTAAAAGTTTTTGTTGGTTCTTAATTTTGGATAATTGAAATTGTTCCTCTTCCTTTATTTGAAATTTGGGATGTTACAATGAATATGTCCTATATATATATATATATATATATATATATATATATATATATATATAGAGCAGGACTATTCTCGAACCCCCCTTAAGAGGGTTCTAGAATAGCTATTCTCGAACCCCCTTTTCCTGACCGAGCCGAACCACCAACAACCTGCTGTTCGGCCTAAGAGAACCCACCGACGCCAATGTGCACTTCGCGTGAACGTCCCCTAGTTTCTTCCTTATCGATGCGCCGCCCGATCCCAAATCCCGCCCGCCTTCTTCCCGGCGACCTGCCCAAATCCCGCCCCACCTTCTTCCCCGGCGGCAGCCTCATCCCACCGCCCGCCTCCTTTCCCGGCCGTAGCTCCCCACCACTCACCCCGCACCGCCCCCATCTCCGTCTCCGCCCCCCGCGCGCAACCCTAGCCCACCTGCCCGCCGCGCGCCTCCTCGATCCGGCCGTCGCGCCTACTGGGTCTCCGCCGCCGCGCGCCTCCTGGGTCCCCGCCGACGCGCGCCTTTCGTGTCCCGCTGTCGCGCCTCCTGGACCCTCGCCGCGCGCCTCCTGGACCCTCGCCGCGCGCCTCCTGGATCCCGCCGCCGTGCCTCCTTGACCCCCGCCACCGCGCGCCTCCTAGATCCCGCCGCGACGAGCCTCCTGGACCCGTCGCCACTGGCCTCCTGGATCCCCGTCAGCGTGTGCTCTACATGCGCTGCTACTCCGGCCACAAACATGCGAGCCGCCCATCTTGTCCTGCCATCTGCCGGATCGTCTGATGATTGTTCAAGGCGCTGGGCGCGGAGTTCAGGTGGCGTCGGCGTGGAGTTCAGGTGGCGCTGCCCCATGCTTCCTCTCGAAAATAGCGACGGCCTCCCTGGACTTCATCCAGAGGTATGGGATAGTGCTTGTTGCTCCTCCACTTAAAAATCAACTATAGATTAGTAAAAGAAATCAACATATATGGTGAGAAGTTTGCTTCTATTTTGTGGGTAGTTCGATTCATCTATTTATGTTACCAGGAAGTTCCTCTTTTTTAGTATACATTTTTTGGTCGAAACAATTCAATTTGACTTGCAAAAGATGTTCCATTTACTGTGAATAAAGCTATATTGATTTGTTTACTCAAAAGCTGAGTCCACTTCATAAATAAGAACTATATTTAGAGAATAATTTCCATAGGAACATACGTGTCTATGGTAACACTCCTAATTTTCATAGGAAGCTATATCTGTTTGTTTACTGAACATAGAGCCGCAGTTCACTTCGTGTAAAATGGCAAGTTCACTTTTTAATTTTGGGGGAGTTCATTTTATGCGTGCAGGTGTAGCAGACTGGAAGACAACCGCTGCTATTTAACTTGTGTATTTTAGGCTGCACAATTGTGTCTTTCGGAGAGTTCTTAAATGCTGATTTCGGGGAAGTTCTATTTGTACATATCTGCAGTCCATTTTTTGGCAAAAATTAGTTTGGAAGTAAACCTCAACTTTTTTTCAGAAGGTCACTTTGTACTTGCACGAAATTCATTTATGTGACGATGTCTTTTGTTTTTTTGGAAAAATAGGAGTACATGAAATAGGTGTATTTGCTGTTGATGTGTGTCTGATAGGAAACGAACTCAAGTTCCCCTTTTCTATTGACAAAGTTCACTTCTATATTCTAGGTGTTTGGGTAGCACCAGCCACCAGGCCATTCTCCATTTGTAGCCCGGCCAGTGGAGTCCAGCAGAAGTTCACATGTGGGAGCCCAACATCCAAGGTAATTGAAAACCATGTCGGCCTGATCCTTTCAATAATGGCCTAGTTATCTTATCACTATTCAGTAATGCTAATATGCAATAGAAATCTCTCCACATTTATTTATTGATGCGCAGATACACAATAGAATCTGCTATAGAAAGCTCCCTACATTATTTCATCAGAATATGCGTATTACAGGAGAAGACACATTTCAATTGTGAACTTCTGCCGCACTTCAATTTCTGCTTATGCTTCGCTCATAGATTGACATATGAGGTAGAGAATAATTTTGTATGTGTTGATGCAGCTGGCAGTGAAAATGAAGTTCACATAGTTCTCTGAACAAGTTCACCTTTTATTCTTTGGCTGCTCGTTTTGTCCACCTGGCAGTCCAGTGAAGTTGTAGAGATAATATATTTGAGAAGATTGCATTTCACTATTTATTTAGTATAGTTCACTTTTATTTGCTGGGAAGTTTCATTTAGCCAAATTTTGTATAGGCTGGTTTCTTGTTACCGCAGTAAGATGAATTATGCTGGTTCACACGAACTACAGTACTGACCTAGTTTCTGATTGTTGTGCTACTTCTGAACCACTGCTGTTTATGATTGAGGTAGTTTGTTTACCCTTCTTAGCACTTTGTTTGGGCAAACGATTGGACGATTCCAACACACAAAATGTAATTTCAGAAGTTCTGTACCCCATGTCGTCAAGATCATTATGCCTATTAACTTAGAAAAGGTAAACAATAGGAAGTCCACTTATTAAGCGACATATGATTATTTACCCAAGTCCACTATAAAAAACTTTTGAGTTTGATGTGTAAAACAATTAAAGTTCACTTTTCGTTTTGTAGAGTTTGATGTGTTAAACCAAAGTTGGAGTTCACTATATTCAGTTTCTGAAGTTCATTTTAGTTCTGAACATTTATCTTATGTTGTCAGTTAACTATATAGAGTGTTTTAGTTAGCCGTACCAGGTCTTACATTTTGTTTTCAGTTAGTGGCATGTTAAGTGAAGTAGGCAGTGTCGTCTGCCAAGACAGTACTAATAGTATTATGATCTTACGTGGATGTTGGATGCTAGCACTGTAGGTAGTTGATTTGCATGCCCTACAGGTTGCGAGTTATATATCCCCTGCCGCGCGTCGTCTGGTTAACCACCAGAGCAACCCGGTGCAAAAAAATTCAATTCACCTACGAGGAAAAAGTTCAATTTTGTTGTCACGAAGTTCACTATTTTCAAAACCTGAAGTTCGCATCTTGTTCAAAAAGATAGAAGAAAAAATGACCTCTATGAAGTTCATTCGTTCAATTTAGAGAGTGCACTTGTTTATTTACTTCCATCTGAAAATTCAAATTTTTAATCTAAGTTCGATTGTAGTGTTGGCAAAGTTCATTTGAAGTTAACTTCGTCCCTAAAAGATTGAAGAACACTCTGCAAGTTAACTTCGTCCCTAAAAAATGAGTTACTATATTAAAAGCTGCTCTTAAAAAATGATTTGCAACTTTCATTTCACGGAGTTCACAACTCCAACTCAGGAAGTTAACATACATTGATATGTGGGAATAGTAGTTCCTCTAATATGTTGTAAATTATTAACTTCTTTTGTTGATTTATCTCAGTATGAGATTAAGTATCATAACTTCTTTTGTTAATTTATCTCAGTACAACAGTGTTTTAATTGATGTATGGAGAAGATTACTGTTTGTAGAGTTGTAGATTCATGATATGTGTTCTTTGACCGGCTACACATGAAGTTCACTAAATTAAATATTCGAAGTCCACTTTGCAATTTTTAAGCCGATAAGATTTGTGGGATTCTTTTTTGAAGTTCACATTATTTCATTAGCGCAGTACACCTTTTTTCATGTGAAGCTCACTTCTTTTTTTAATAGGACTTAACTACCATAACAGTGCCCACAAGCAGCATGGCAACAAGCTGGGTGTTCTTGCGGCTACCTCCCGCTGTTGTTATTACAAGTGCAATTCAGGCTCTTCATTTCATTTGGATGAAGCAACCGAACACAAAGTGCACAACCGGAATAAAGATGTGGAGATGAAGAACTCATTTTTTCTTATCCATGGAGTTCATTTCTCCTAAATTTTGAAGTTCACATCTCCTGCTAATTGGAGCTAGGTAATTCAGTTCCCCTCACTTCTTATTCCCAGCACATATTGTTCACATGCTTGTGAATTCGTAAAAGTACTATGATTTATGATGTAGAAAGAAAAAAGTGCAGTGTACACCCACTTTGATTTGACCTGCAATAGAAGTTCTATTTACTGCAAAAAAAGTGGAAAATAGGAAGTTCACTAGTTAAGCTACATGAAGAAACATGCGGTAGTAGAAGTTCATGGAAGTTCACTAGTTAAGCTACAACGGTTTGTTATTTGTGAAGTTTGTGAATCTCACTTCTTTTAATTCGCGAAGTTCACTTCTTTTAATTCGCGAAGTTCACATCTACTGTTTTTTATTTATTTTATATATTCCTGCTAGATAGAATATTCCTGCTATATGGTCATCTGGAAAACACTTTTTATAGATTGTGTGTATTTTCAAGACTTCTGATGTTAAAATGTGCATAAGTTTACTATGTCAGAGAAGGAAGTTCATTACAAATCTCTGGCAAGAAGCTCCATATATTCCTCGGAGAAAGTATTCTCTCCAGGTTAGTGCACTTAATTTAGTCATTGCTCTCCATTCCCTGGCCTCGAGTATACTCGTGGTCGGTAGCTTAATTAGGACCCTGGTAGTTCATTAATTAGACTATTGCTGTATGCAAACTCTTTGATCTTACCATTGCTGGCATATTTCATCACCACCATATCTCTCTGATAGATGTATTCTGAAAATTTATTAGGAATGCATGGTGTATAAAATATAAGTATATACTAGTTGGTTAATCTGATGCCATGTTTGTAACATAGGGGAAAAGGTCGAAACAATTGATTTACCAAGTTTGTAAACCGGTACGCATATACATGAGGAAGCCTGGCCTTGGATCTTTATAGACCCAACACATATATATTTCTGCTGCATGTCACAAATAATAGCTGGAAACAATGGTTCATCACAGCATGTCACAAATAATAGCTGGAAACAATGGTTCATCACAAACTGCCTAGCTAAGTTCAGGATCAGGACCATGAGATGAACATTGCAGGATCATGCTTGCTTGCTTGTAGGTCAGCTCAAGCCATGGGCTATAAACAAAAAGATCGAAGAACTGCTCCAGTTTAATTCATTTTCTAGTGTAGTTCACTTCTCATGTGGTTGAAGTTAACTATGTGCGCCCTTATTTGACAAATTTTTGGTTATGTAAAGAAGTTCACTTGGTTGGTTGTGACAATTCGCTTTGGTGAACCTGGAACTGCACTTCATCTCACAACTGGAGGTTTATCCAGTTTTGCCTTTTTTTTATTAGCTCGCTGAAACTCACCTGGAAGTTTGCTTTGACCATGCGGGGCGTTCATTTTGTCTTGCAGTTCACTCGAAAAAAGAATTACAAAAAAACCAAAAACGGGTTCCAAATCATGAGATTCTGGAAGTTGGGTTTCTTTTATTTATTGAAGCGTGGGTTTAAAATTTTCGAGAAGTGCACTACGTCGGCAGATGAAGTTCATATTCTTCTAGGAGTTTATTTGTTTGGCAAGTTAATTTGTGTTTCAAAAAATTCTGTTGATCTTGGGGTGTGCACTTTGATTGTCACTGAGATTTCATTTCATTTTATAGGTGAGGTCATATATGTTTGGAAGGTTGCTTGTTCTCAGACTATTGACAACAAAGTCTATATATGTTTTCCTACTAATCTTTGCCCCTGTTAATGTAAATGCTAGGCAACTCCAGCGGCAAACGAAGGATGCAGCCCCATTCATCGCCTGTAATCTTTGCCTCTCGCTCTCGCCTCAGCAGCACAGTCACTTCATAGCTTCTTCACCAGCGGTTGTGGAATAAATCATCGCCTATTCGGACAAAGTGGACATAATGCTATGCTTGTACTGTGGTGTTACAAGATGTTGAAAGCTTAGATGTGCGTCCTTAAATTACTCTAGTTCTAACAAGTGGGCTGCAAGTGTATCTTGTCGTTCCTGTAACCTATTTGTTTGAAGATACCAGGGATCCAACAATCTCAGTTGGTTAGAGATTGTGCCTTGATTAGGATCCTTATATTCTGAGTTTTCTACTCACACAATCTACTTTTATTTTGGCTTATTCAATAAAATGTTTGATCCTTATATTATTATATTATGAGTGTATATCAGTTCAATTTTGTTTGTGCGGACAGTTCACTTTTGTGCATGTCGACAGTTCACCCTTGTATCCGCGTGCCTGCTAGAATAACTCCGTTTGCAGTATTTTTATCGTGAGTTCAATTTGTTTGCTGTGGGAGTTCATATTATAGTTTGAAAAAATCCAGAGTTGATTTTTTTGGGATTCATTATTCCTGGTTTTTTCCCTCAATATATTCAATATGATACCTGAAGTTCACTGTTAAGGTGAACTGATATTGTGCGGGGATGGAAGAGGCAGTACACTCTGAAAAAAAGATAGTCTGCTAGCTTTGTATTTGAACAAAGATTGGACAATTGCAGTAAACTTTTTACACACATGATGTTCAATGTTTTTCACACGTGATGTTTACTCATTTTTGTTCATCCACTGATTTCAGTTAAAGCATACAATCAAACAACACTGAAGTTCACCTCGTGCAAGGGCAACAGTTCGCTCGCCATCAAAAGTTTATTAAAAATACAAGTTTGTCTAGCCAACTATGGGAGTTCATCTTTTTTACAGTGAAGTTTATTAAAAAAAAAGTTTCATATATCATAATTCGCGATCGGCAGTTCACCAGTATTTACCGCGAAGTTCACATACTTGTAGGAGGCAGTTCACGTACTCAATTTTTCATGGGCGGAAATCTTCGGTATTAAATCCATCCATGCATGCATCGATTGACCAAAATCGATCAAGTAGTTGACACCAATATGAGCTGAGTTTCACTCTACCATGTCGTCATGCAATATTGAAGTCCGTCGGGAAGTTCAGATTCAGAGAAGAAGAAGTTCACATCCACAGAAGTTCGCTATAATTTTATTACATGCCTGAAACTTTTATACCGCGATCGGAAGTTCACTAACAGATATAAAGGAAGTTCACTTCTATATTCGAGCACCTCATACACTCTGTTTTTCTGGACGCAAATCATACGCATAGAAATCGTCCGTACAACCACCGATTGCGCAAATCGACCAACTCAACGTACAATTAGCACTAATATAACTCTACTAATACTCCAACATATCGCAATTCCACACCTAATCAATCTAGATGAGCCAATTTCGAAATGTTCTTGTGTCGGCGTTATCTTCACTTTTATGTATTTCTGAAATTAAATTAAAACCATTTAGAATTTGGAAAAATATTCAACATGAAAAAGATTCGCCTAATCAATATCTTCTCAACGCAATATCATTTGGAACATTCCGATAAGTGGTTCGTAAATAAGCCCCCAAAACAGTTCAAAAAACCGAGAAAGTTCGAAAAACGTAATCATGTATTTTCAAATCTGCTCTTAAACTATAAAGAATTTAGAAAAGTGTTCTTCATGAAAAAGGTGCGCCTAGTCAGCACCTTTCCAACGGCATATCATACGCATCATTCCGATAAACGGTTTGAAAACTGGAACCCCAAAACTGTACACAAATAGGGAAATCCGCGAAAACGTTGTTTTGTATATTTCAAATTAGTTTTAATGAATATAGAATTTGGGAAAACAATGAACATGAAAAAGTTGCGAAATTTCCGTGCGAATCCAACGGTATATTATACGCATCAATCCGATAAGCGGTTTGAAAATCATCATGAATATACTGTCTGCACGAACATGCAGTTCTGGTATTCCGTCGAGAAGTTCACTAGGAAAACATCCGGAAGTTCAGAAAGGGTTCGAGAATAGTTATTCTCGAACCGGTTCGAGAATAGCAGACCTATATATATATATATATATATATATATATATATATATATATATATATATATATATATACGCATGCACTTTATGCGCAAAGGCGCGGGTGCCTCTAATAATGTGTGTGTGCACTCGATCGATGATCCCTAAACCTTAAACCCTAATCCCTAATCCCTAATTATACCCTAAACGTACACCCTAAATTAACACCCTAAACCCTAAACCCCATAAACACTACACCCTAAACCCTAAACCCTAAACACTAAACTCCAACCCCAAACCCTGTTAAACCCTAAACCCTAATTAATTAACCTTAACCCTAACCCTAAAACCCTAGCTAGCTAACCCTAAACCCTAAACCCTAATTAAACCCTACATATATATATATATATATATAGGCCAACGACACTTAATTGCGCATCAAGCAGGCGACCAACTAATTAGCGCTGATAAATAATTAACTTGAATATTGACAAGTCCTCTCGAATGAAAACACATTTGATTAAGTTGCCTGATAATATATATACAATTAGTGTGCATGCGCGCATGGCATACCTTGCACATATCATTTGTGCATATATTTCAATATATATCTGAACATATTCTTTGTGCTAAATATATATATTTCAATCTTTCTCTCTCGATCTATATATATATCGTTGGTGGCCAAAAAACACACTTATATATACGCATGCACTTTATGCGCAAAGGCGCGGGTGCCTCTAATAATGTGTGTGTGCACTCGATCGATGATCCCTAAACCTTAAACCCTAAAACCCTAATCCCTAATCCCTAATTATACCCTAAACGTACACCCTAAACACCCTAAACACTAAACCATAAACCCTAAACCCTAAACACTACACCCTAAACCCTAAACCCTAAACCCTAACCCTAGACCCTAAACCCTAAACACTAAACACCAAACCCTAAACCCTAAACCCTAGATCCTAAACCCTAATTAATTAACCTTAACCCTAACCCTAACCCTAAAACCCTAGCTAGCTAATCCTAAACCCTAATTAAACCCTACATATATATATAGGCCAACGACACTTAATTGCGCATCAAGCGAGCGACCAACTAATTAGCGCTGATAAATTAATTAACTTGAATCTTGACAAGTTCTCTCGAATGAAAACACATTTGATTAAGTTGCCTCATAATATATATACAATTAGTGTGCATGCGCGCATGACATACCTTGCACATATCATTCGTGCATATATTTCAATATATATCCGAACATATTCTTGGGGATAAATATATATAGTTCAATCTCTCTCTCTCTATATATATATATCGTTGGTGGCCAAAAAACACACTTATATATACGCATGCACTTTATGCGCAAAGGCGCGGGTGCCTCTAATAATGTGTGTGTGCACTCGATCGATGATCCCTAAACCTTAAACCCTAATCCCTAATCCCTAATTATACCCTAAACGTACACCCTAAATTAACACCCTAAACCCCTAAACCCTAAACCCTAAACCCCATAAACACTACACCCTAAACCCTAAACCCTAAACACTAAACCCCAACCCCAAACCCTGTTAAACCCTAAACCCTAATTAATTAACCTTAACCCTAACCCTAAAACCCTAGCTAGCTAACCCTAAACCCTAATTAAACCCTACATATATATATATATATAGGCCAACGACACTTAATTGCGCATCAAGCAGGCGACCAACTAATTAGCGCTGATAAATTAATTAACTTGAATCTTGACAAGTTCTCTCGAATGAAAACACATTTGATTAAAGTTGCCTCATAATATATATACAATTAGTGTGCATGCGCGCATGGCATACCTTGCACATATCATTTGTGCATATATTTCAATATATATCTGAACATATTCTTGGGGACAAATATATATATTTCAATCTCTCTCTCTCGATCTATATATATATCGTTGGTGGCCAAAAAACACACTTGTATATATATATATATAGGTAAATTAACTGGTGCACCATGGTGCTCGGGCACCATGAATCATAAAAGGAAACCCGCACAAGAACCGGGAAGTGATTTGTCTCTTTTTCTGATAATTAGAAAGTGCATTCTCTCTCCTGTTGATATTTGGAAAGTATTTTCTCTCCTTTATACACCTATGATGCAATCTGGCACCCATGATGTAATTGTACGGTCATGATGTATGGTGCCTGGGCACCATGGTGCCCCAATTGAGCTTCCTATATATATACATATATATATATATATAGGATAAATACTTCCTACCCCTGGGTGTAGTTACTCCCATATCTATATACTCATGTACGGAAGTATATACGATACTTTATCGGTTTGAGTATGTTCGTATACTATATCTAAGATACTCCAAATCAAGTTTGGTGAAAAAAATGCAAGTAAACCCATATTTTGCACTATATATCCGAAATATATGCATATGTATACGTAAAAAATGAGTCTACGGAAAAAAATGTACATACTGCTTACAAAGTAGTATATATACTTCCAAGATAGTTTTATATACTTCATACTACATGTACATACTATCCGGTATGATAGATACTCTCTAGATTATGAGAAACACGCGTGGGTGTAACTACACCCAGGTGTAGTATGAATATGTCCTATATATATATATACGCATGCACTTTATGCGCAAAGGCGCGGGTGCCTCTAATAATGTGTGTGTGCACTCGATCGATGATCCCTAAACCTTAAACCCTAATCCCTAATCCCTAATTATACCCTAAACGTACACCCTAAATTAACACCCTAAACCCTAAACCCCATAAACACTACACCCTAAACCCTAAACCCTAAACACTAAACTCCAACCCCAAACCCTGTTAAACCCTAAACCCTAATTAATTAACCTTAACCCTAACCCTAAAACCCTAGCTAGCTAACCCTAAACCCTAAACCCTAATTAAACCCTACATATATATATATATATATATATATATATATATATATATATATATATATATATATAGGCCAACGACACTTAATTGCGCATCAAGCATGCGACCAACTAATTAGCGCTGATAAATAATTAACTTGAATATTGACAAGTCCTCTCGAATGAAAACACATTTGATTAAGTTGCCTGATAATATATATACAATTAGTGTGCATGCGCGCATGGCATACCTTGCACATATCATTTGTGCATATATTTCAATATATATCTGAACATATTCTTTGTGCTAAATATATATATTTCAATCTTTCTCTCGCGATCTATATATATATCGTTGGTGGCCAAAAAACACACTTATATATACGCATGCACTTTATGCGCAAAGGCGCGGGTGCCTCTAATAATGTGTGTGTGCACTCGATCGATGATCCCTAAACCTTAAACCCTAAAACCCTAATCCCTAATCCCTAATTATACCCTAAACGTACACCCTAAACACCCTAAACACTAAACCATAAACCCTAAACCCTAAACACTACACCCTAAACCCTAAACCCTAAACCCTAAACCCTAACCCTAGACCCTAAACCCTAAACACTAAACACCAAACCCTAAACCCTAAACCCTAGATCCTAAACCCTAATTAATTAACCTTAACCCTAACCCTAACCCTAAAACCCTAGCTAGCTAATCCTAAACCCTAATTAAACCCTACATATATATATAGGCCAACGACACTTAATTGCGCATCAAGCAGGCGACCAACTAATTAGCGCTGATAAATTAATTAACTTGAATCTTGACAAGTTCTCTCGAATGAAAACACATTTGATTAAGTTGCCTCATAATATATATACAATTAGTGTGCATGCGCGCATGACATACCTTGCACATATCATTCGTGCATATATTTCAATATATATCTGAACATATTCTTGGGGATAAATATATATAGTTCAATCTCTCTCTCTCTCTATATATATATATCGTTGGTGGCCAAAAAACACACTTATATATACGCATGCACTTTATGCGCAAAGGCGCGGGTGCCTCTAATAATGTGTGTGTGCACTCGATCGATGATCCCTAAACCTTAAACCCTAATCCCTAATCCCTAATTATACCCTAAACGTACACCCTAAATTAACACCCTAAACCCCTAAACCCTAAACCCTAAACCCCATAAACACTACACCCTAAACCCTAAACCCTAAACACTAAACCCCAACCCCAAACCCTGTTAAACCCTAAACCCTAATTAATTAACCTTAACCCTAACCCTAAAACCCTAGCTAGCTAACCCTAAACCCTAAACCCTAATTAAACCCTACATATATATATATATAGGCCAACGACACTTAATTGCGCATCAAGCAGGCGACCAACTAATTAGCGCTGATAAATAATTCACTTGAATCTTGACAAGTCCTCTCGAATGAAAACACATTTGATTAAGTTGCCTCATAATATATATACAATTAGTGTGCATGCGCGCATGGCATACCTTGCACATATCATTTGTGCATATATTTCAATATATATCTGAACATATTCTTTGTGATAAATATATATATTTCAATCTTTCTCTCTCGATCTATATATATATATCGTTGGTGGCCAAAAAACACACTTATATATACGCATGCACTTTATGCGCAAAGGCGCGGGTGCCTCTAATAATGTGTGTGTGCACTCGATCGATGATCCCTAAACCTTAAACCCTAAAACCCTAATCCCTAATCCCTAATTATACCCTAAACGTACACCCTAAACACCCTAAACACTAAACCATAAACCCTAAACCCTAAACACTACACCCTAAACCCTAAACCCTAAACCCTAACCCTAGACCCTAAACCCTAAACACTAAACCCCAAACCCTAAACCCTAAACCCTAGACCCTAAACCCTAATTAATTAACCTTAACCCTAACCCTAACCCTAAAACCCTAGCTAGCTAATCCTAAACCCTAAACCCTAATTAAACCCTACATATATATATAGGCCAATGACACTTAATTGCGCATCAAGCGAGGCGACCAACTAATTAGCGCCGATAAATTAATTAACTTGAATCTTGACAAGTTCTCTCGAATGAAAACACATTTGATTAAGTTGCCTCATAATATATATACAATTAGTGTGCATGCGCGCATGGCATACCTTGCACATATCATTCGTGCATATATTTCAATATATATCTGAACATATTCTTGGGGATAAATATATATAGTTCAATCTCTCTCTCTCTCTATATATATATATATCGTTGGTGGCCAAAAAACACACTTATATATACGCATGCACTTTATGCGCAAAGGCGCGGGTGCCTCTAATAATGTGTGTGTGCACTCGATCGATGATCCCTAAACCTTAAACCCTAATCCCTAATCCCTAATTATACCCTAAACGTACACCCTAAATTAACACCCTAAACCCCTAAACCCTAAACCCTAAACCCCATAAACACTACACCCTAATCCCTAAACCCTAAACACTAAACCCCAACCCCAAACCCTGTTAAACCCTAAACCCTAATTAATTAACCTTAACCCTAACCCTAAAACCCTAGCTAGCTAACCCTAAACCCTAAACCCTAATTAAACCCTATATATATATATATATATAGGCCAACGACACTTAATTGCGCATCAAGCAGGCGACCAACTAATTAGCGCTGATAAATAATTAACTTGAATCTTGACAAGTCCTCTCGAATGAAAACACATTTGATTAAGTTGCCTCATAATATATATACAATTAGTGTGCATGCGCGCATGACATACCTTGCACATATCATTTGTGCATATATTTCAATATATATCTGAACATATTCTTTGTGATAAATATATATATTTCAATCTTTCTCTCTCGATCTATATATATATATCGTTGGTGGCCAAAAAACACACTTATATATACGCATGCACTTTATGCGCAAAGGCGCGGGTGCCTCTAATAATGTGTGTGTGCACTCGATCGATGATCCCTAAACCTTAAACCCTAAAACCCTAATCCCTAATCCCTAATTATACCCTAAACGTACACCCTAAACACCCTAAACACTAAACCATAAACCCTAAACCCTAAACACTACACCCTAAACCCTAAACCCTAAACCCTAACCCTAGACCCTAAACCCTAAACACTAAACCCCAAACCCTAAACCCTAAACCCTAGACCCTAAACCCTAATTAATTAACCTTAACCCTAACCCTAACCCTAAAACCCTAGCTAGCTAATCCTAAACCCTAAACCCTAATTAAACCCTACATATATATATAGGCCAATGACACTTAATTGCGCATCAAGCAGGCGACCAACTAATTAGCGCTGATAAATTAATTAACTTGAATCTTGACAAGTTCTCTCGAATGAAAACACATTTGATTAAGTTGCCTCATAATATATATACAATTAGTGTGCATGCGCGCATGGCATACCTTGCACATATCATTCGTGCATATATTTCAATATATATCTGAACATATTCTTGGGGATAAATATATATAGTTCAATATCTCTCTCTCTCTATATATATATATCGTGGGTGGCCAAAAAACACACTTATATATACGCATGCACTTTATGCGCAAAGGCGCGGGTGCCTCTAATAATGTGTGTGTGCACTCGATCGATGATCCCTAAACCTTAAACCCTAATCCCTAATCCCTAATTATACCCTAAACGTACACCCTAAATTAACACCCTAAACCCCTAAACCCTAAACCCTAAACCCCATAAACACTACACCTTAATCCCTAAACCCTAAACACTAAACCCCAACCCCAAACCCTGTTAAACCCTAAACCCTAATTAATTAACCTTAACCCTAACACTAAAACCCTAGCTAGCTAACCCTAAACCCTAAACCCTACATATATATATATATATAGGCCAACGACACTTAATTGCGCATCAAGCAGGCGACCAACTAATTAGCGCTGATAAATAATTAACTTCAATCTTGACAAGTCCTCTCGAATGAAAACACATTTGATTAAGTTGCCTCATAATATATATACAATTAGTGTGCATGCGCGCATGGCATACCTTGCACATATCATTTGTGCATATATTTCAATATATATCTGAACATATTCTTTGTGATAAATATATATATTTCAATCTTTCTCTCTCGATCTATATATATATATATCGTTGGTGGCCAAAAAACACACTTATATATACGCATGCACTTTATGCGCAAAGGCGCGGGTGCCTCTAATAATGTGTGTGTGCACTCGATCGATGATCCCTAAACAGTAAACCCTAAAACCCTAATCCCTAATCCCTAATTATACCCTAAACGTACACCCTAAACACCCTAAACACTAAACCATCAACCCTAAACCCTAAACACTACACCCTAAACCCTAACCCTAGACCCTAAACCCTAAACACTAAACCCCAAACCCTAAACCCTAAACCCTAGACCCTAAACCCTAATTAATTAACCTTAACCCTAACCCTAACCCTAAAACCCTAGCTAGCTAATCCTAAACCCTAAACCCTAATTAAACCCTACATATATATATAGGCCAACGACACTTAATTGCGCATCAAGCAAGCGACCAACTAATTAGCGCCGATAAATTAATTAACTTGAATCTTGACAAGTTCTCTCGAATGAAAACACATTTGATTAAGTTGCCTCATAATATATATACAATTAGTGTGCATGCGCGCATGGCATACCTTGCACATATCATTCGTGCATATATTTCAATATATATCTGAACATATTCTTGGGGATAAATATATATAGTTCAATCTCTCTCTCTCTCGATCTATATATATATATCGTTGGTGGCCAAAAAACACACTTATATATACGCATGCACTTTATGCGCAAAGGCGCGGGTGCCTCTAATAATGTGTGTGTGCACTCGATCGATGATCCCTAAACCTTAAACCCTAAAACCCAAATCCCTAATCCCTAATTATACCCTAAACATACACCCCCTAAACACCCTAAACACTAAACCCTAAACCCTAGACCCTAAACCCTAAAACCCTAAACCCTAAACCCTAAACACTAAACCCTAAACCCTAACCCTAACCCCTAGCTAACCCTAAACCCTACATATATAGGCCAACGACACTTAATTACGCATCAAGCAGGCGACCAAGTAATTAGCGCCGATAAATTAATTAACTTTCGTGCATATATTTCAATATATATATTTGAACATATTCTTGGGGATATATATATATATTTAAATCTCTCTGTTATCTCGATCTATATATCGTTGGTGGCCAAGAAACACACTTATATATATATACGCGTGCACTTTATGGGCAAAGGCGCGGGTGCCTCTAATAATGTGTGTGTGCACTCGATCGTTGATCCCTAAACCTTAAACCCTAAACCCTAATCCCTAATCCCTAATTATACCCTAAACGTACACCCTAAACACCCTAAACACTAAACACTAAACCCTAGACCCCAAACCCTAAACGTACACCCTAAACACCCTAAACACTAAACCGTAAACCCTAGACCCTAAACCCTAAACACTAAACCCTAAACCCTAAACCCTAGACCCTAAACCCTAATTAACCCTAACCCTAAAACCGTAGCTAGCTAACCCTAAATCCTAATTAAACCCTACATATATATATAGGCCAACGACACTTAATTGCGCATCAAGTAGGCGACCAACTAATTAGCCCTGATAAATTAATTAACTTGATTTTTGACAAGTTCTCGATCTCGAATGAAAACACATTTGATTAAGTTGTCTCATAATATATATATAATTAGTGTGCATGTGCGCAGGGTATACCTTGCATATCATTCGTGCATATATTTCAATATATGTTTGAACATATTCTTGGGGATATATATATTTCAATCTCTCTCTCTCGATCTATATATCGTTGGTGGCCAAGAAACACACTTATATATATATACGCATGCACTTTAATTTATTTGCCTCACAATATATATAATTAATATGCATGCATGGCCTAACCATGTATGCTTATATATGTGTTCAATTTGGGGATTTCAATCGCTCTCTCGCCGCTCTCTCGTTGGTGGCCAACAACACACACATGCACTTTGTGCGCAAAGGCATGTGCCTCTAATAATGTGTGCGCAGTCGATCGGTCTAGTTTTGATTAATCATAGCACACAAATATAGAAGTTGTATTTGAATCCACACAACCCTAATCTAAAACACATAGCCCCTAACATGGCCTAATTAACTGACCCCTTCTCTAGCTAATTAGTGGAAATTGCACAAAATCAAAAGGGGTCCCTCACTAATTATACATATATATATATAGATTGTGATAAACTTTTGCCCCATATTTGGTGGATGGGTGCATCTTGGCATGTAAAACAATTAATGTTTGCATATGGCGTTGTCAAAATTTATGTACAAATGATTTCTTTCCATCCAAAGTGCATAAAATGGGAGTTTTAATGAAGAGGGTACAAATAAAACAGCTCAACATGCCTCCACACCCCGATTTTCACACGAAGTAGAGCATATTTAAAGGATAATTCCAGAGTTTTACTATTTTTCAAGCAACTTTGCTAATTTCCACCCACTCACATGACTTTATATCAATTTAACGAAAATAGGGCGAATTTAAACTACATGGGCGGGATAGTTTGAATTGTGCGCGCGGCAAAGGGAAACGCCTATTCCTTAACCTTGTGCACGGGAAATTACACACGCAACTCCATTAAACACCACCTACCGGGCGGCCCGACCGCATGACCCCCCACCCACCGCTACACAACTTATCCCCGTCCGTGCGAAGAGATTCCCCTCCCCGTCTCGTCCGTGCGAAGAAGAAGCTTCCTCTCCCCGGCGTTCTTCTCGAGACGCACCGGCGGTCAAGTTGATCCACGGTAGGGTTGCTATCTCTAGCTCAATCATGCATCGGGCAAGACGGCCTAACGATTTATATTTTCTTGATGCTGCTAAAAAAATCGTCAGTATGCTCGAACTAATTGGAACTTTATAGTTTTCCGCTCGATTTGTCCTCGATCAATTTGTTCATTTGCGTGGGCATATAGAGTCAGTTCTGCACTCGATCCGTTAATTTGCTGAAATGCCATGGCAGAGTTTTGTACACGATCTGTTTGCTAAAATGTCGATGGGCATTTTTTGTTTTGTACTCGACATGATTGCTGAAATGCATAATCATGTACTAGTATAGTTTTGTACTCGATGGATATACATTTCCTACTTCTCCTTAAATTAATCACCAACCATTGTATCTCATAATTAAATAGATGGACAGAACTTGGATACTGCATGGATACTTATGCTCCCCTTCATATATAAATGGTGTTCAACCCTTTATGGGGTTTATTAGAGCTCATGAAGGTCACGACCTGGACGTGTATTGCCTGCGCTGCACATGTATGAATGGTGAGAAGAGGCCTCACTATGTAGTGGAAGATCATTTACACATTTTTGGGATGGACCGCACATATGTTAGGTGGGTTTATCATGGTGAACCACATAATGATCCTTCAGCGGGAGAAGCAGATCTTTCTCACACTGTATGTGTCTTGGCATATGTAGTTAATTATTTATATTGATGCTGCCGCTGTTTCGATCAATAGTTTGCATTGTCTGTGCAAGGTTACGTACTCAAATTTAACTTGTTGCTGATGGATGGACGGGAAGGAGAGAAAAAACGCTTGCTTCAGGAACCGGGTTTCAGCTCTGGGACATGTGTTGTGCCAGATGAGAAGGTAAATATGTAAAACGGCATTTGTTCATGTTGCATCCCTTAGATGTTTGTCTAATCTGTTCATGTACTAATTGCAGAAGCATAGAGTTGAAGAGGTCTCTCAGTTTGATGGGAGATTTGAAGATGAATCTCAGTTTGATGCAACTGCGGATGGTACTGATGACGGGCCTTTCATAGATGAAGGTCCTGCACCTGAGATTATCCAGCCTACAGAAGGAGGCCGTGGACCGAGTACACAGCTTTGCGTTGAAGTGGATGCACGCCCGGAGATCATCAGTGGCGTCCGGGTAGTCTCAAGACCACCCAGCCACCGATGCACCTGTGGATGGTACCGATGACGAGCCTTTCATAGACGAAGGTCCTGCACCTGAGATTATCCAGCCTACAGAAGGAGGTCATGGACCGAGTACACAGCTTTGCGTTGAAGCGGATGCACGCCCGGAGATCATCAGGGGCGTCCCGGTAGTCTCAGGACCACCCAGCCTCGATGCAAAATGTTGAGCTACTTTATGATTCGTACTCTTATGTTCTGGTGCTGTAGTATGTACTATCTTTGTTATGATTTGTACGCCTTTGGCTCTAGAACTATAATTAAGCATTCAGTGGATGATCGCGTTGCAAAATTTGACACCCACACAATCAGTTCATCGTATTAGTAGTAGCACAATTACTTCTACAACCAATCCTGCCAGCGCATTAATTGGTAGCATGAAACACTTTCAGGCACTCCCCTCTGATTCATATTAATTGACTCAATTTTGTCTAGATATGGATGTATCTAGATGCATTTGTTAACTAGACTAACAAACTTGAGTCAGTTAATATGAATCGGTGTAAACCGCCCAAGTCCTAGTTTATTGACTCTGGACTCTGTTGTGAAGTGTACAAGTAGATTGCCTAGCCCTTTCCATCAGTTCGGACTTTTGGTTTAAGTGGTTAGTGCATGAAGCTTAACATGGTATCAGAGCCCCAGGTCTCAAGTTCAAATCCTGGCTTTCACATGGTTTTCGCAATTAAGCCTAAAAATTGTTGTTGCCCCCCTCTTACATGGTTTTCGCAATTAAGCCTAAAAACTGCTGTTGCCCCCCTCTTTACCACCGCTGTTTCGGTGTGCTCTTCTTCTTTCACGTGTTGACTTTCTCTTCTCCCGTCACACGCGAGTGGGGGTGTTGTGAAGTGTACAAGTAGATTGCCTAGCCCTTTCCATCAGTTCGGACTTTTGGTTTAAGTGGTTAGTGCATGAAGCTTAACAGACTCCAAGCCTCTCGCGGCAAGCCATCGACGAAGCTTTGACCAGATCTTGGCCCGCTTTTTTTTTGCGAATAGCAAAGCTTTGACCAGTTCCTCTCGGGATACAGCACGCCGGTGAGCTTGCACGGTTGCCATGAGCACTTTCCGGCGGAACTTCCTCTGCAGATCCCTCAAGCCGCCGCTACGAGACAGCACGCAGTGCCTCGAGGTGGACGGAACGGACGAACTCGGGATCTCAGGGCGGGGGGTCCGCCTCGTCCGGGAACGATCTCCAGCGGGTTAACGAGGACATGCATGGCGACCAGGGGATTTGGGGTTTTTTGTTGTTGTTTGAGCTTGGGATTTGGGGTTTTTTCGGATAGGGGAGGAGGAACCGAGGAAGAGGAAGGAACAGCCCGCGTGCTTGGCGCGTGGCGGTGTGCTTGAATTTCGAATTTTTGTGAAATGTTTCATTTCCCCGCTACAATTCGGAGGTTTTCTTGACGCGCCAATGCGTCCCGCCGGGCAGGTTCAAGTGAATTTGGAGTGCCACACTATGGGCCCCAGTTTCGGTGAGACATGTAATGACTAGTCACATCAGTAAGTTCACTGTGTAATAAAATATGTTACCCCTCCCCTTTATGTAGCCCCCTTTGTCTCTCCCGATCGAGTGCCGACAGCCGACGGATGCAAGCCGCTAGCTCGATCCCCTCCTTTCGCCTCCACCGTCCAGGCATCCAGCTTGGAGGGGCAAGCTGCATCTAGACCAAGCGGATTAGGTAGTACTAGTAATGCTCTTTCCTTTCTCGAGATCGGTTCTTTTTTCCTCACCTCGATATCTTGCGCATCTACTATTTCCTATTCTGGGCGAAGGGGTGTCTTTCTGGTCACCCTCGCGCTGGGAGTGATTGATGGGGTTGGGGACGGGGGCTACATTTGCTTGGATTGGGGTGCTCTTCCTTTATTTGTCGACATTTGCAACCTTTGTAGTTTCTGCAGATCCTCAATGTATCTTTTGTCAGCTTGTACAGGAAAGGAAATACCTCGGTGGTGGTGGGGGGCAATGGAGCGTAAGGCCACCACGCATGTGGGCAGTTGGCTGAGCCTGAGTAGGAGCATGGCCCGATCTGCAGCACAAGAAGCGAAATGCCACTGCCGAGCTGGGCAGGGACCGCCGAGGGGTAATTTTTTTTAACCAACTTACCATGATGTAGTCTGAATCTGATACTCCCTCAGATCCAAATTAATTGACTCAACTATCTGTAGATACGGATGTATCTAGATGTGTTTTTAGCTCTAGATAATACTACCTCCATCCCAAAGCTTAGGGATTATATTATTTTTAGAAAGTCAAACTATACCATGTTTGACTAAGCTTTTACCAAAAATCATTAACATGCAAAATACAAAATTAATATCATTAAATAGGTTGTGAAATATATTTTCCTACGGTATCTACACAATATTATATTTGTTGATAGAATGTTCTAAAATTTTGGTCAAACTTTACTTGTTTTGATTTCTCAAAAATAAATAAGCCTTAAGCTTTGGGATGGAGGTATCTAGACAAAGCTGAGTCAATCTGGAGTAGTTTTTTTTGTCTCGTCCATAGCTAGTGTTCATGGTGCAAAAGGCTAAGAGAATCCACTATATGCATCGAGTCTATCTCATACAGTAATTCAATATCACTGCTGAGGTCTGCCTTTTGTTTTGCTATTCATATGCAGACTGAAACTTTAGGGCCTTTACTCAAAAGGAAGATCAAAACTGCGGCTGATCAGGCTGCCAGTATGTTGATGCCGCCCCCATCTTCTAAATGCCTCTACAAGCACAAGGCCACGCGCCCGCTGGGTGGTGATCTTTTAATGAATATGGTATATTTTCTTAATCCACAAAACATGCATTGATTTTTGTCTGTTTATTGTCGGTTTTTTCTAATGCTTGCCAAAAGTTTACAACAACAACAACAACAACCAAGCTTTTCAGTCCCAAACAAGTTGGGGTAGGCTATAGTTGAAGCCCATAAGATCTTGAAGCCAAAAGTTTAGAAACACCAAATTCGTTTGCTTACAATCATCATACAGTAATGTTCATCTACTCTCCAGTTCCCCTAACCCAACAAAAATGATGTTAATTACGATTTTTAAATTAAAAGAGCACCATTAGGCGCTGTTAATTACAATTTTGAGATTAAAATGTCATTTGCAATTGCTAATTACAATTTTGAGGCAAATGATTAGTTTAACCTTGATCTGTTCTGCTCTCCATTTTCCCAACCGAAAAAATGTAACCATTCCATTCCTCTGAAATGGAACCATTCCATTCCACGCTGTTTCAGAACCGAACACACCCTTGCATTGTTGTGAACTATTGTCCATACACAGCCATACCCTTCCACTTACATCCAGCACTATATGCATCGATCGTCTCAGAGTCATTCAATATCACTGCTGAGATCTGTTCCCATTCTTATGCAGGCTGAAACTGCCGCGCCTTTACTCAAGTGGATGCAAAATGAGGCTGATGAGGCTGCTGTGAGGACGATGGTGCCGGCACCATCATCCGAAAACCTCTACAAGCACGAGGCCATGGGCCAGCTGGGTGGTGACCTTTTAATGAATCTGCTATATTTTCTTAATCCACATACATGATTTTATTATTATCTGTTTAATTACTGTTGGCTTTGCCTAATGCTTACCAAAAGTTCAGAAACACTGCGTTTGCTTACAATCATCATACACTAATTTTTCACTTTTCAGTCTGTCTCATCTAGTATATAAACTGTTGAGTTCCGTTGGCTTCTTTTGTAATCATTTGCATTGTTGTCAACTGTTGTCTATGCACAACCCTATTCTTCCACTTACACCCCACACTATTTGCATCAGTCCATCTCATAGATTTATTAAATATCAATGATGAGTTATGTTGCTATTCATATGCAGGATGAAGCTTCTGTGCCTCTACTCAAATGGATAAAAAATGATCCTGATGAGGCTGTTGTGAAGACGATGGTGCCGCCACCATCTTCTAAAAACCTCCTCAAGCACAAGGCCACGGGCCAGCTGGGTGGTATCCTTTTTAAGCAGGTATATTTTCTTAATCCTCATACATGATTTGATTTGTCTGTTTATTGCCGGCTTTGTCTAATTCTGCTTACCAATAGTTCAGAAACACACACAACCCTATTATTCCACTTACATCCAGCACTATATGCATCAGTGTCTCATAGATTCATTTTATATATCACTGCTGATGTCTGTTGCTCTTCAATTTACATATGCAGACTGAAACTGCTAAGCATTCATTGGTCAAAAGGATTGCAACTGCTGGCGATGAGGCATCTGCAGAGGCTGCCACCAAGTTACTGTCAGCCCCACCTTCTGGATGCTTATATAAGCTCAAGTCCAAGGACCAGGCGGGCCGTAACCATCCAAGGGTTCAGGTATATTTTCTTAAGCCACATATACATGCCATGATTTATGTCTGATATTATCACCGGCTCTTGATGTCTACGGGTGCTTCTATTCTTGTAGACAGTGTTGGGCCTCCAAGAGCAGAGGTTTGTAGAACAGCAGCAAGTTTCCCTTAAGTGGATCACCCAAGGTTTATCGAACTCAGGGAGGAAGAGGTCAAAGATATCCCTCTCATGCAACCCCTGCAACCACAAAGCAAGAAGTCTCTTGTGTCCCCAACACACCTAATAGGTGCACTAGTTCGGCGAAGAGATAGTGAAATACAGGTGGTATGAATGAATATGAGCAGTAGTAACGACGTGTAGTTGATGGTGGTAATATGGTAGCAGTAGTAACGCAGCAGTAGTAACGCAGTAAAATAGTAAACAAGCAGCGATAGCAGTATTTAGGAACAAGGCCTAGGGATTAGACTTTCACTAGTGGACACTCTCAACATTGATCACATAACGAAATAGATAAATGCATACTCTACACTCTTTTGTTGGATGATGAACACATTGCGTAGGATTACACGAACCCTCAATGCCGGAGTTAACAAGCTCCACAATTCAATGTTCATATTTAAATAACCTTAGAGTGCAAGAAAGATCAACACGACTAAACCAAGTACTAACACAGCATGCACACTCGTCACCTTCACACTATGTGGGAGGAATAGATCACATCAATACTATCATAGCAATAGTTAACTTCACAATCTACAAGAGATCATGATCATAGCATACGCCAAGTACTAACACGGATGCACACACTGTCACCATTACACCGTGCGGGAGGAATAAAACTACTTTAATAACATTGCTAGAGTAGCACATAGATAAATTGTGATACAAAACACATTGCAATCATAAAGAGATATAAATAAGCACTTCACTACGCCATTCATAACGGTGAGTAAGTATTCTGTGAAATATAGCCTAAGAGACCCACACGGTGCACACACTCGTCACCTTTACACACGTGGGACAAGGAGTCTCCGGAGATCACATAAGTAAAACTCACTTGACTAGCACAATGACATCTATATTACAAGCATCATCATATGAATCTCAATCATGTAAGGCAGCTCATGAGATTATTGTATTGAAGTACATAGGAGAGAGATGAACCACATAGCTACCGGTACGACGACCGAGCCTCGATGGAGAATTACTCCCTCCTCATGGGAGCAGCAGCGGTGATGAAGATGGCGATGGAGATGGCAGCGGTGTCGATGGAGAAGCCTTCCGGGGCACTTCCCCGCTCCGGCGGGTGCCGGAACAGAGACTCTGTCCCCCGGATCTTGGCTTCGCGATGGCGGCGGCTCGGAAGGTTTTCGTGGGTTTCGTTCTTTGTATCGGGGTTTTCTCGACTGGAGGCTTTAAATAGGCGGAAGGGCAGCGTCGGAGGGTCGAAGAGGCGGTGGCACCATAGGCCGGCGCGGCCGGTGGCCCGGGCCGCGCCACCCTATCATCTAGGGCCCACAGGGCCCCCTCCGGCGGCTCTCGGGTGTTCCGGATGCTTCCGGTGAAAATAGGAACCCGGGTCTTGATTTCGTCCGATTCCGAGAATATTTTGTTACTAGGATTTCTGAAACCAAAAACAGCAGAAAACAGCAACTGGCACTTCGGCATCTTGTTAATAGGTTAGTTCCAGAAAATGCACGAATATGACATAAAGTGTGCATATAACATGTAGGAATCATCAATAATATGGCATGGAACATAAGAAATTATCGATACGTCGGAGACGTATCAGCATCCCCAAGCTTAGTTCTGCTCGTCCCGAGCAGGTAAAACGATAACAAAGATAATTTCTGAAGTGACATGCCATCATAAACTTGATCATATTGTAAACATATGTAATGAATGCATCGATCAAAAAAATGGTAATGACATGAGTAAACAACTGAATCATACATCAATGACTTTTCATGAATAGCACTTTCAAGACAGGCATCAATAAGTCTTGCATAAGAGTTAACTCATAAAGCAATAAATCAAAGTAAAGGTATTGAAGCAACACAAAGGAAGATTAAGTTTCAGCGGTTGCTTTCAACTTGTGATGAGGACATGATTACCTGCGATTTGAAGGCATATCTTGGTGAAAAAGATGAGACTACGTCGAGGACGATTTCAATTCAAGTAGGGGAGGATGATGAGGACATCTCTATGATAGATACAACCAATACTCCTACAACCACATCTCAGGTACATTCGTTACTAGGAATCCTTCCTGATATATATGAGAATATGATGCTGCCTAAATCAAATGTATTTATATTATTTAGGAATGGATCTAGCATGGACGCCAAGCATTGGATTAGGAACGTGCATGGAGATGGCAGCGGACTCGCAAGGATTCCGGATGGCGTTGCAAGCGAGGATTTCGAACATTGAAGCCACCATAGTGAAGCAATGATGCTTGGATGAATTATACAAGTTACTCCATCATAAAATTCGTCAAAAGAGTTATTATTGGTGCTGCGTCACCTTATTTAATGGGCCAGGCCCATGTATTTTCGGATTAGGTATTTTAGGGGATTTTAAGAGGCCATATAAGTGGAGGAAGGCCCATTTAGGGGTGTTTTTGGCCAACCCTAGCTGTTGGACGAAAATCCCTTGACTTCCCCCATATATATCCCTCTATAGCCGTCATTAGAACTTGGATTTTGATTAGATTAAAAGTTAGCCATTGCTGCAACTCTCGTGTACTTCTTTTGAGGCCAACGCCCAGAACAAGACCGACTATTCGGAATCCCACCTTTTCAATAAAGCTTTCATCTATATCCGCAATATTCTGATTGCATTATTAGTTCTTACTTGTTCTCGATTTCGGGTAGGAATTAAGACCCTCGCTGGTCAGGCTGATCGTGCATCCGCAAGATCAGTAACTCCCGGAGATTGTCCTAGCGATTGCATTGGCGCACGAGCTTTGCACGTGTAGTCGGATCGTCAAGCACGAACTCCACCAACAAATCGATCTATCCAAGTCTCATCGAAAGATCGGCCACCTTTGCCCTATCAAGTGGTATCAGATTTCAGGTTGCTCGGTGAGATTTACAGTTTTCCTAGTGTAGATTTGTTTTACCTATAACCCAGAAAAAAGCCCACAAAAAGAAGTTAGATTAGATCATCCGTCCCATAGCCCCCGCCAAGCCATTGCATGATCTTTTCAGTTTTTGCTTTTTGAGTCTTTGTCTCGCAATCGTTGTGTCGCGTGCTGGTCTTAGCGTCTAGAGTCGTTAGAGTTTCGAGTTCTGGTCATAGTAGTCACGTCGCCGCCGCACCATCTCCGCTTGCGGTCCTCGCCATATCACCGCCACCATACACTTCCGCCACATCTCGCCATCAACTCCTTGTTGTTCCCCTTTTCTTCCCATCATAGTAGGGTCTTTCTTGATCTTCGTTTCGAGTTTTTTCGGGTTTTAGATCCGTTTTCTTGGTCAATTTCGCGTTTTCCGTCGGAATTCTGATAGCAGTCTAGCTGCAAAAAAAAAAAAAAAAAAATAAAAAAAAAAAAAATTTCTCGGCGCCCGACCATAGAGACCTCTATGGTCTAGCGCCAGGGGGAAGGTTCTGCAAAAAAAAAAAAAAAAAAAAAATCGAAAAAAAAAAATTTCTGGGCGCCCGACCATAGAGACCTCTATGGTCTAGCGCCAAGGGTAGATTCCGCAAAAAAAAAAAAAATCCAAAAAAAAAAAATCTGGGCGCCCTACCATAGAGACCTCTAGGGTCAAGCGCCAAGATTGAGTCCATCTAAAAAAAAAAAAAAAACCTGGGCGCCTTACCATAGGTGCCTCTATCCTCCAGTGCCGGTCACGCCTCTTGCTTCTTGTGCCGCGTCGTGACCTCGTTGGTGATTTAGGCTCGCGTCTCTAATACGATCTAGCCTAGGACCAGCACAGTACCTTCGTTGAGCATTTACTCAATTTGCATCGCTGATTTGATTACTGTGCCACCATATCACTATACTTTGCCTTCCCATAGCTCCACGCATTTCTCCACGTGCTTTGTGTCGACACCCGGTAATCGCTTTGTGCAATCTCGGGAGAAGCTGATCCTTGTTGGTTGCCATATCACCTTCCTCCCGTTTGGTAAGAACTTGTAAGAGCTTTGTATTTTGCTTGACGAATTGCGCGTGAACCACCATATTCCGTAGTTTGTAGGCATATACATTTGTGCTTTTTGGGTACTAACCATGACAGGAATTGAGGAGCAAGCCATCAACCCGAGTACCATGACGACTACGGAGCTGCATGTGCAACCATTTACAGGAGATCATGATCAGGTTATATCTTTACCAGTTTATGAGGGTAGATATAATACGGATGCTTATTTTGATTGGGAGTTTGAGGTTGACAATATTTTTGGATGCCATGATTTTAATGAACATGAGAAAGTAAGAATTGCCGCCGAAACTTTTATTGATCTTGCTTCCATTTGGTGGGACTGGAATTATAAAGAAAATGTCGATAATAAACCTACTACTTGGGTAGATTTAAAATCTGTTTTGAGACGTAGATTTGTGCCTCTTTCTCATCAACGTGAAATGCTCCGAAAACTTGAACGATTAGAACAAGGTAGTAACACCGTGCATGTTTACTATCAGGAATTTAAATTTTACATGTACCGTTGTGATATAAATGAATTTGAGGAAAGTACTAGAAACTTGTTTTTCAACGGCTTAAACCCTTATATTAAGGTTATGTTTAGGTATATTCCTCGTTCTACTATTGGTATATATGTTCGCGCTTGTGCTTTTGAGAAACACATACGAGAGAAAACGTTGGACCATTCCAACTCCTTGAAGTCATGCACACTAGCACCGGTTGTTTCTTCCAACGTTCCACGCATGGATATTGTTGTGCGAGTCGCCCAGCCTACCAGACTTGTGACACGTCGCTGCGAACATCTTCTACGTTGGAGTCCCAAGGTAAAAATAAAGGTACTGATTTTGTCCTTCCACATGTGACTGATGAATTCCATGATGATCTACATATGTCATGTGATGATTTGTCTATTGAGTTGATTGAGGATAGAGTTGTCACTTTGAAACAATCTTCTGATATAACAATGGAGATGCTGCCTAGTTTTGTTCATGAACTTGAAATTGATGAATGCAATGTTGATATTGATATACCATGTGATGAGGTAGAAAATAATTTGGTCACACCACCTATATTAGAGGATTGTGCTGCTAATTTGATTTTATGTGATCAAACAACTCAGATAGATGATGGTTTAAGTGCACCTATTGTTGATTCTAATTCATGCATTGATATGAGTATACCAACGGAGACTTTTGTTTCCAAGGATGACCATGTGTTAGGAAATTGTGGAACTGATATACAACCTATGTTGAGTACACCTACTGTACAAGTTAATTCTTCCATATCTATGAGTGTACAAACTGAAATTCTTGCTCCTGATAATGCACCTTGTGATTTGAAAGATGACTATAGTATGGATCATATAAAACTGGTTAGGAACAATGAAGTGTTGGCTAAGATTTCTCATGCTAATTCTTTGTTTTCTGTTGTGATGGATCCTCCTATGTATTTATCACATGCTAGAAATAAGATTACTGAACTCAAATATTTGAAGAGTGTTTATGCCCATGGTTATACTTTTAATTTAATTGGAGAGTATGGCGTAGACAATGAATTTTTAGTGAATAAAATTTGCATTACATGTGATGATGTTCCATATACTATTGGTTTGATGGGAAGTAAAATTCCACCTATGTTCAATCATTTTGATATGACCTCCAATAACGGTGTAGACTTTATGCCAAATAGCTTGTTGCATGATCGCTTATTTAAGCTAGTTGTAGCATGTAAATTGGAACTACTGAATTTTGGTTTACCACTATTGGGATGGTTTAATGATGAGCATTATAATTTGAAAGGAGATAATATGTGCTTCACTTATATCTGCAAACTGAGTTGTGATGAATGTTTAATGGGGACTAATGATCTTCTAAGCTACTACAATATTGCAATATGTACAAAATTAAGTGAGCGATATGACAGATCTGTTAAAACGGATGACATATACATATACCATGCATATACCTTGTCTCTTTTGTTAGCATGTTTACAGAATAAACATCGCCGAAGACGGCTTTTCTTTCAAGAAAGGGAGGATGATGAGGACATGATTACCTGCGATTTGAAGGCATATCTTGGTGAAAAAGATGAGACTACGTCGAGGACGACTTCAATTCAAGTAGGGGAGGATGATGAGGACATCTCTATGATAGATACAACCAATACTCCTACAACCACATCTCAGGTACATTCGTTACTAGGAATCCTTCCAGATATATATGAGAATATGATGCTGCCTAAATCAAATGTATTTATATTATTTAGGAATGGATCTAGCATGGACGCCAAGCATTGGATTAGGAACGTGCATGGAGATGGCAGCAGACCTGCAAGGATTCTGGATGGCGTTGCAAGCGAGGATTTCAGAACATTGAAGCCACCATAGTGAAGCAATGATGTTTGGATGAATTATACAAGTTACTCCATCATAAAATTCGTCAAAAGAGTTATTATTGGTGCTGCGTCACCTTATTTAATGGGCCAGGCCCATGTATTTTCGGATTAGGTATTTTAGGGGATTTTAAGAGGCCATATAAGTGGAGGAAGGCCCATTTAGGGGTGTTTTTGGCCAACCCTAGCTGGTTGGACGAAAATCCCTTGACTTCCCCCATATATATCCCTCTATAGCCGTCATTAGAACTTGGATTTTGATTAGATTAAAAGTTAGCCATTGCTGCAACTCTCGTGTACTTCTTTTGAGGCCAACGCCCAGAACAAGACCGACTATTCGGAATCCCACCTTTTCAATAAAGCTTTCATCTATATCCGCAATATTCTGATTGCATTATTAGTTCTTACTTGTTCTCGATTTCAGGTAGGAATTAAGACCCTCGCTGGTCGGCTGATCGTGCATCCGCAAGATCAAGTAACTCCCGGAGATTGTCCTAGCGATTGCATTGGCGCACGAGCTTTGCACGTGTAGTCGGATCGTCAAGCACGAACTCCACCAACAAATCTATCTATCCAAGTCTCATCGAAAGATCGGCCACCTTTGCCCTATCAACTTGTAACATGTATATCTCATGGATAATTGTCAACATAGAGTAATATAACAAGTGCAATATGCAAGTATGTAGGAATCAATGCACAGTTCACACAAGTGTTTGCTTCTTGAGGTGGAGAGAGATAGGTGAACTGACTCAACATAAAAGTAAAAGAATGGTCCTTCAAAGAGGAAAGCATCGATTGCTATATTTGTGCTAGAGCTTTTATTTTGAAAACATGAAACAATTTTGTCAACGGTAGTAATAAAGCATATGAGTTATGAAAGTTATATCTTACAAGTTGCAAGCCTCATGCATAGTATACTAATAGTGCCCGCACCTTGTCCTAATTAGCTTGGACTACCAGATCTTTGCAATGCACATGTTTTAACCAAGTGTCACAATGGGGTACCTCCATGCCGCTCGTACAAAGGTCTAAGGAGAAAGCTCGCATTTTGGATTTCTCGCTTTTGATTATTCTCAACTTAGACATCCATACCGGGACAACATGGACAACAAATAATGGACTCCTCTTTAATGCATAAGCATGTGGCAACAATTATTATTCTCATATGAGATTGAGGATATATGTCCAAAACTCGAAACTTCCACCATGAATCATGGCTTTAGTTAGCGGCCCAATGTTCTTCTGTAACAATAGGCATGCTCCAACCATTAAGGTTGTAGATCGCTCTTACTTCAGACAAGACGGACATGCATAGCAACTCACATGATATTCAACAAAGAATAGTTGATGGCGTCCCCGAAGCATGGTTATCGCACAGACAAGCAACTTAATAAGAGATAAAGTGCGAAGTACATATTCAATACCACAATAGTTTTTAAGCTATTTGTCCCATGAGCTATATATTGCAAAGGTGAATGATGGAATTTTAAAGGTAGCACTCAAGCAATTTACTTTGGAATGGCGGATAAATACCATGTAGTAGGTAGGTATGGTGGACACAAATGGCATAGTGGTTGGCTCAAGTATTTTGGATGCATGAGAAGTATTCCCTCTCGATACAAGGTTTAGGCTAGCAAGGTTATTTGAAACAAACACAAGGATGAACGGTGCAGCAAAACTCACATAAAATACATATTGTAAACATCATAAGACTCTACACCGTCTTCCTTGTTGTTCAAAACTCAATACTAGATATTATCTAGACTCTAGAGAAACCAAATATGCAAACCAAATTAGCAAGCTCTAAGTATTTCTTCATTAATGGGTGCAAAGTATATGATGCAAGAGCTTAAACATGAGCACAACAATTGCCAAGTATCACATTATCCAAGACATTATAGCAAATACTACATGTATCATTTTCCAATTCCAACCATATAACAATTTAACGAAGCAGCTTTCAACCTTCGCCATGAAAATTAAAGGCTAAGAACACATGTGTTCATACGAACCAGCGGAGCGTGTCTCTCTCCCACACAAGCATTTATTCAAACAAAAACAAAAACAAAAGCACACGACGCTCCAAGTAAAGTACATAAGATGTGGCCGAATAAAAATATAGTTTCAAGAGAAGGAACCCGATAATTTGTCGATGAAGAAGGGGATGCCTTGGGCATCCCCAAGCTTAGATGCTTGAGTCTTCTTGAAATATGCAGGGATGAACCATGGGGGCATCCCCAAGCTTAGACTCTTCACTCTTCTTGATCATAGTATATCATCCTCCTCTCTTGACCCTTGAAAACTTCCTCCACATCAAACTCGAAACAAACTCATTAGAGGGTTAGTGCATAATCAAAAATTCACATGTTCAGAGGTGACACAATCATTCTTAACACTTCTGGACATTGCATAAAGCTACTGGACATTAATGGATCAAAGAAATTCATCCAACATAGCAAAAGAGGCAATGCGAAATAAAAGGCAGAATCTGTCAAAACAGAACAGTCCGCGGCACCAGACTTGCTCAAATGAAAATGCTCAAATTGAATGAAAGTTGCGTACATATCTGAGGATCACTCACGTAAATTGGCATAATTTTCTGAGTTACCTACAGAGAATTAGACCCAGCATTCGTGACAAGCAAAGAAATCTGTTTCTGCGTAGTAATCCAAATCTAGTATTCACTTTACTATCAAAGACTTTACTTGGCACAAAAAAACACAAAACTAAGATAAGGAGAGGTTGCTACAGTAGTAAACAACTTCCAAGACACAAATAAAAACAAAGTACTGTAGCAAAATAACACATGGGTTATCTCCCAAGAAGTTCTTTCTTTATTGCCATTAAGATGGGCTCAGCAATTTTAATGATGCACTCGCAAGAAATAGTAGTTGAAGCAAAAGAGAGCATCAAGAGGCAAATTCAAAACAAATTTAAGTCTAACATGCTTCCTATGCATAGGAATCTTGTAAATAAACAAGTTCATGAAGAGCAAAGTAACAAGCATAGGAAGATAAAACAAGTGTAGCTTCAAAAAATTTAGCACATAGAGAGGTGTTTTAGTAACATGAAAATTTCTACAACCATATTTTCCTCTCTCATAATAACTTTCAGTAGCAGCATGAGCAAACTCAACAATATAACTATCACATAAAGCATTCTTATCATGAGTCTCATGCATAAAATTACTACTCTCCACATAAGCATAATCAATTTTATTAGTCATAGTGGGAGCAAATTCAACAAAGTAGCTATCATTATTATTCTCATCAAGTGTAGGAGGCATAGTATAATCACAACAAAATTTACTCTCCATAGTAGGTGGCACCAAAAGACCACTATCATTATCATCATCATAAATAGGAGGCAAAGTATCATCAAAGAAAATTTTCTCCTCAATGCTTGGGGGACTAAAAAGATCATGAAAACCAGCTTCCCCAAGCTTAGAACTTTCTATATCATTATCAACAATGGTGTTCAAAGCGTTCATACTAATATTACTACCAAAGCATGCAAATAAGATTTCATAGGTTTTTTAATTTTCGCATCAAACAATCCATGTTTTAAATCAGGAAATAGAATAAGAAGCTCATTGCTGTCCATTATGCCAAACTAGTGTAAACAAGAAACAAAAAGATGCAATTGTAGGATCTAAAGGAAATAGCTTCGAGCACAAACACAATGGCGCCAGAAAAGTACTGTTACCTCGAACCAGAGTATGAGTGCCGTTTTACCTTTCCTCCCCGGCAACGGCGCCAGAAAAGTGCTTGATGTCTACGGGTGCTTCTATTCTTGTAGACAGTGTTGGGCCTCCAAGAGCAGAGGTTTGTAGAACAGCAACAAGTTTCCCTTAAGTGGATCACCCAAGGTTTATCGAACTAAGGGAGGAAGAGGTCAAAGATATCCCTCTCATGCAACCCAGCAACCACAAAGCAAGAAGTCTCTTGTGTCCCCAACACACCTAATAGGTGCACTAGTTCGGCGAAGAGATAGTGAAATACAGGTGGTATGAATGAATATGAGCAGTAGTAACATCGTGTAGTTGATGGTGGTAATATGGTAGCAGTAGTAACACAGCAGTAGTAACGCAGTAAAATAGTAAACAAGCAGCGATAGCAGTATTTAGGAACAAGGCCTAGGGATTAGACTTTCACTAGTGGACACTCTCAACATTGATCACATAACGTAATAGATAAATGCATACTCTACACTCTTTTGTTGGATGATGAACACATTGCGTAGGATTACACGAACCCTCAATGCCGGAGTTAACAAGCTCCACAATTCAATGTTCATATTTAAATAACCTTAGAGTGCAAGAAAGATCAACACGACTAAACCAAGTACTAACACAACATGCACACTGTCACCTTCACACTATGTAGGAGGAATAGATCACATCAATACTATCATAGAAATAGTTAACTTCATAATCTACAAGAGATCATGATCATAGCATACGCCAAGTACTAACACGGATGCACACACTGTCACCATTACACCGTGCAGGAGGAATAAAACTACTTTAATAACATTGCTAGAGTAGCACATAGATAAATTGTGATACAAAACACATTGCAATCATAGAGAGATATAAATAAGCACTTCACTACGCCATTCATAACAGTGAGTAAGTATTCTGTGAAATATAGCCTAAGAGACCCACACGGTGCACACACTGTCACCTTTACACACGTGGGACAAGGAGTCTCCGGAGATCACATAAGTAAAACTCACTTGACTAGCACAATGACATCTAGATTACAAGCATCATCATATGAATCTCAATCATGTAAGGCAGCTCATGAGATTATTGTATTGAAGTACATAGGAGAGAGATGAACCACATAGCTACCGGTACAGCACCGAGCCTCGATGGAGAACTACTCCCTCCTCATGGGAGCATCAGCGGTGATGAAGATGGCGATGGAGATGGCAGCGGTGTCGATGGAGAAGCCTTCCGGGGGCACTTCCCCGCTCCGGCAGGGTGCCGGAACAGAGACTCCTGTCCCCCAGATCTTGGCTTCGCGATGGCGGCGGCTCTGGAAGGTTTCTGTGGGTTTCGTTCTTTGTATCAGGGTTTTCTCGACGGAGGCTTTAAATAGGCGGAAGGGCAGCGTCAGAGGGTCGAAGAGGCGGCGGCACCATAGGCTGGCGCGGCCAGGGCCCAGGCCGCGCCACCCTATCATCCGGGGCCCACAGGGCCCCCCTCTGGCGGCTCTCGGGTGTTCTGGATGCTTCCGGTGAAAATAGGAACCTGGGTCTTGATTTCGTCCGATTCCGAGAATATTTCGTTACTAGGATTTCTGAAACCAAAAACAGCAGTAAAACAAAGAACCGGCACTTCGGCATCTTGTTAATAGGTTAGTTCCAGAAAATGCACGAATATGACATAAAGTGTGCATATAACATGTAGGAATCATCAATAATATGGCATGGAACATAAGAAATTATCGATACGTCGGAGACGTATCAGCTCTGTCTAATGCTTCTTGGAATTCGGAAACGCCAAATTAGCATGCTTATATTCATCATACACTAAATTTTGACTGTTCAGTTTGTAACATAGTGTTATGCACTCGCTTGTCAACATTTGCATTGCTCTGAACTATGCACTTTACACAACCTAATTCTTCCACTTACATTCAGCGCTACGCACCAGTAGTACCTCCCATGTTTCCTTCACCATCCCGATGCCGAGCTTGCGGGAATATGGCGGGCCCATGTACATACCCCGCATATAACACCTCCTATGGCTCTATCTACCTTTCTAATAACTCCTTCACAGAGTTACAGGTATGTATTCTCAGTGGTTTAGCATGAATTGGCATATAGTAAACTCTTGTTTTTAGTCTTCCTGCTTCTTACATTAGTATCAATTTTCACCTGCAGACTGTACCTTGTGAACTTCGTCCAATGATTAATCAGATGTGTCTGCATGAAGGGTCTTTCAGTATGCATGGCAATGGAAAATTGATGAACACTGATACGTCTCCGACGTATCGATAATTTCTTATGATCCATGCCATATTATTGATGACACCTACATGTTTTATGCACACTTTATGTCATATTCGTGCATTTTCTGGAACTAACCTATTAACAAGATGCCGAAGAGCCGCTTGCCGTTTTCTCGCTGTTTTTGGTTTCGTAAATCCTAGTAACGAAATATTCTCGGAATTGGACGAAATCAAGACCTGTGGTCCTATTTTGCCATGAAGCTTCCAGAAGACCGAAGAGGAGTCGAAGTGGGGCCACGAGGGGCCGCCACCATAGGGCGGCGCGGCCCAGGCCTTGGCCGCGCCGACCTGTGGTGTGGGGCCCTCGTGTGCCCCCCCACGTTGCCCTTCCGCCTACTTAAAGCCTCCGTCGCGAAACCCCTGATGCGAAAAACCACGATACGGAAAACCTTCCAGAGACGCCGTCGCCGCCAATCCCATCTCGGGGGATTCTGGAGATCTCCTCCGGCACCCTGCCGGAGAGGGGATTCATCTCCCGGAGGACTCTACACCGCCATGGTCGCCTCCGGAGTGATGAGTGAGTAGTTCACCCCCGGACTATGGGTCCATAGCAGTAGCTAGATGGTTGTCTTCTCCTCATTGTGCTTCATTGTTGGATCTTGTGAGCTGCCTAACATGATCAAGATCATCTATCTCGTAATGCTATATGTTGTGTTTGTCGGGATCCGATGGATAGAGAATACCATGTTATGTTAATTATCAAGTTATTACATATGTGTTGTTTATGATCTTGCATGCTCTCCGTTATTAGTAGAGGCTCCGCCAAGTTTTTGCTCTTAACTCCAAGAGGGAGTATTTATGCTCGATAGTGGGTTCATGCCCGCATTGACACTCGGGACAGTGACAGAAAGTTCTAAGGTTGTGTTGTGCTGTTGCCACTAGGGATAAAACATTGATACTATGTCCGAGGATGTAGTTATTGATTACATTACGCAACATACTTAATGCAATTGTCTGTTGCTTTGCAACTTAATACTCGAAGGGGTTCGGACGATAACCTGAAGGTCGACTTTTTAGGCATAGATGCAGTTGGATGGCGGTCTATGTACTTTGTCGTAATGCCCAATTAAATCTCACTATACTTATCATGACATGTATGTGCATTGTTATGCCTTCTCTATTTGTCAATTGCCCGACTGTAATTTGTTCACCCAACATGCTTTTATCTTATGGGAGAGACACCTCTAGTGAACTGTGGACCCCGGTCCATTCTTTAATACTCGAAATACAAATCTGCTGCAATACTTGTTTTATCGTTTTCTCTCGCAAACAATCATCTTCCACACAATACGGTTAATCCTTTGTTACAGCAAGCCGGTGAGATTGACAACCTCACTGTTTCGTTGGGGCAAAGTACTTTGGTTGGGTTGTGCAGGTTCCACGTTGGCGCCGGAATCCTGGTGTTGCGCCGCACTACATCCCGCCGCCATCAACCTTCAACGTGCTTCTTGGCTTCTCCTGGTTCGATAAACCTAGGTTTCTTTCTAAGGGAAAACTTGCTGCTGTGCGCATCATACGTTCCTCTTGGGGTTCCCAACGAACGTGTGAAATACACGCCATCAAGCTCTTTTTCTGGCGCCGTTGCCGGGGAGATCAAGACACGCTGCAAGGGGAGTCTCCACTTCTCAATCTCTTTACTTTGTTTTTGTCTTGCTTTATTTTATTTACTACTTTGTTTGCTGCATTATATCAAAACACAAAAAAATTAGTTGCTAGCTTTACTTTATTTACTGTCTTGTTTGCTATATCAAAAACACAAAAAAATTAGTTTACTTGCATTTACTTTATCTAGTTTGCTTTATTTACTACTGCTAAAATGGCTACCCCTGAAAATACTAAGTTGTGTGACTTCACTACCACAAATAATAATGATTTCTTATGCACACCTATTGCTCCACCTGCTACTACAACGGAATTCTTTGAAATTAAACCTCGCTTTACCGAATCTTGTTATGCGAGAGCAATTTTCCGGTGTTAGTTCCGATGATGCTGCTGCCCATCTCAATAATTTTGTTGAATTGTGTGAAATGCAAAAGTATAAAGATGTAGATGGTGACATTATAAAATTGAAATTGTTTCCTTTCTCATTAAGAGTAAGATCTAAAGATTGGTTGCTATCTCTGCCTAAGAATAGTATTGATTCCTGGACTAAATGCAAGGATGCTTTTATTGGTAGATATTATCCCCCTGCTAAAATTATATCTTTGAGGAGTAGCATAATGAATTTTAAACAATTGGATAATGAACATGTTTCTCAAGCTTGGGAAAGAATGAAATCTCTGGTTAAAAATTGCCCAACCCATGGACTCGACTACTTGGATGATCATCCAAACCTTCTATGCAGGACTAAATTTTTCTTCGCGGAATTTATTGGATTCAGTCTGCTGGAGGTACCTTTATGTCCATCACTCTTGGTGAAGCAACAAAGCTTCTTGATAATATGATGATTAATTACTCTGAATGGCACACGGAAAGAGCTCCACAAGGTAAGAAGGTAAATTCTGTTGAAGAATCCTCTTCCTTGAATGATAAGATTGATGCTATTATGTCTATGCTTGTTAATGGTAGGACTAATGTTGATCCTAATAATGTTCCGTTAGCTTCATTGGTTGCTCAAAATTCTAGGCCATATCCTGCTAATGGTAATTCTTATGGTAGATATGTTTCACCTAATGAGGAAAAGATGTTAGAAATTGAAAGATCCACCAAGAGCTTTATGCAATCACAATATGAGCAAAATAAATTGTTTACTAAAACTATGAATGAACAATCTACCTTGTTGAAGAATATAGGAAATCAACTTGAAAATCTGAATATGGAGATTTCTGGGTTGCAAACTAAACTTGCAAATGCTGAAACCCGAATCTCATACATGTCCAAGTCACAATCTTCTTTAATTAATAAAATGGCTGCTAAACCTGAGGATATTGAAAATAAAATTGTTACTACAACAAATGCCATCCAAGTTAGAATTAATGAGAATATAAGATTAATGGTTGAACTGCGTGCTAGGTGGGATAGAGAAGAAAATGAAAAACTAGCTAAAGAGAAAAATATAGCTAAAGTTTGGACTATTACCACCACTAGCAATGCTAATGATGGTGGGGAGATCAAGAGCACCAATACCATGTAAACTCCTAGCTATGAATGATGCACTAGAAAATAACTATGCTTGGCTTGTTCCTGAAAATTTGTTCGATGAGAGTAGCAAGCCCAAGACTAATGAGAAGGGAGACGCTGAAACTTATGTATCCAATATACTATGCATGGTTGAGAAAACTCCAAACCCCGCTGTAGATGCACCACCCTTTGATAATACTTAAGTTACACTTTCTGCGCCTAGCTGAAAGGCGTTAAAGAAAAGCGCTTATGGGAGACAACCCATGTTTTTACTACAGTATTTTTGTTTTATATTTGAGTCTTCGAAGTTGTTTACTACTGTAGCAACCTCTCTTTATCTTAGTTTTATGTTTTGTTGTGCCAAGTAAAGTCTTTGATAGTAAAGTAAGTACTAGATTTGGATTATTGCGCAGCTTCCGCATTTCTTTGCTGTCACGAATCTGGTTCTACCTCCCTGTAGGTAGCTCAGAAAATTAAGCCAATTTACGTGCATGATCCTCAGATATGTACGCAACTTTCATTCAATTTGGGCATTTTCATTTGAGCAAGTATGGTGGCCTAATAAAATCCATCTTTACGGACTGTTCTGTTTTGACAGATTCTGCCTTTTGTTTCGCATTGCCTCTTTTGCTATGTTGGATGAATTTCTTTGATCCATTAATGTCCAGTAGCTTTATGCAATGTCCAGAAGTGTTAAGAATGATTGTGTCACCTCTGAACATGTGAATTTTTATTGTGCACTAACCCTCTAATGAGTTGTTTCGAGTTTGGTGTGGAGGAAGTTTTCAAGGATCAAGAGAGGAGTATGATACAATATGATCAAGGAGAGTGAAAGCTCTAAGCTTGGGGATGCCCCGGTGGTTCACCCCTGCATATTCTAAGAAGACTCAAGCGTCTAAGCTTGGGGATGCCCAAGGCATCCCCTTCTTCATCGACAACATTATCAGGTTCCTCCCCCGAAACTATATTTTTATTCCGTCACATCTTATGCACTTTGCTTGGAGCGTCGGTTTGTTTTTGTTTTTTGTTTTGTTTGAATAAAATGGATCCTAGCATTCACTTTATGGGAGAGAGACACGCTCCGCTGTAGCATATGGACAAGTATGTCCTTAGGCTCTACTCATAGTATTCATGGCGAAGTTTCTTCTTCGTTAAATTGTTATATGGTTGGAATTGGAAAATGATACATGTAGTAATTCTAAAATGTCTTGGATAATTTGATACTTGGCAATTGTTGTGCTCATGTTTAAGCTCTTGCATCATATACTTTGCACCCATTAATGAAGAAACACTTAGAGCTTGCTAATTTGGTTTGCATATTTGGTTTCTCTAGAGTCTAGATAATATCTAGTATCGAGTTTTGAACAACAAGGAAGACGGTGTAGAGTCTTATAATGTTTACAATATGTCTTTTATGTGAGTTTTGCTGCACCGTTCATCCTTGTGTTTGTTTCAAATAACCTTGCTAGCCTAAACCTTGTATCGAGAGGGAATACTTCTCATGCATCCAAAATACTTGAGCCAACCACTATGCCATTTGTGTCCACCATACCTACCTACTACATGGTATTTATTCGCCATTCCAAAGTAAATTGCTTGAGTGCTACCTTTAAAATTCCATCATTCACCTTTGCAATATATAGCTCATGGGACAAATAGCTTAAAAACTATTGTGGTATTGAATATGTACTTATGCACTTTATCTCTTATTAAGTTGCTTGTTGTGCGATAACCATGCTTCGAGGACGCCATCAACTACTCTTTGTTGAATATCATGTGAGTTGCTATGCATGTCCGTCTTGTCCGAAGTAAGAGAGATCTACCACCTTAATGGTTGGAGCATGCATATTGTTAGAGAAGAACATTGGGCCGCTAACTAAAGCCATGATTCATGGTGGAAGTTTCAGTTTTGGACATATATCCTCAATCTCATATGAGAATAATAATTGTTGCCACATGTTTATGCATTAAAGAGGAGTCCATTATCTATTGTCCATGTTGTCCCGGTATGGATGTCTAAGTTGAGAATAATCAAAAGCGAGAAATCCAAAATGCGAGCTTTCTCCTTAGACCTTTGTACAAAGCTGCATGGAGGTACCCCATTGTGACACTTGGTTAAAACATGTGCATTGCGATGATCCGGTAGTCCAAGCTAATTAGGACAAGGTGCGGGCACTATTAGTATACTATGCATGAGGCTTGCAACT